>NW_028288826.1:0-166723 GCF_059628265.1 Tinamus guttatus | reverse complement strand
AAAGACTTTTACCATATTACTTGAGGACATTCAAGAACACATAGAAAAGAAAATACATGTTAACTTGGTAGCAGATAAAGAAAAGGTAAGCTTCTAATTTCAAGATACCTTATATATTTGGATACTGACTTACAGAGTATAGTTCATGTTGGAGAGCTCGCTTCAAAGAATTGGGCACAGCATGCTGTTGTAGAATGTACTTTTATTCAGTGATGCTTGATTACTGTGTGGGTTAAGTCATTAGACTTCCTTCTGAAACAGAAGATGCTAGCGAGAAGTTAACCAGGAATGTCAATAATCTTAAAAAAATGTTTGATGTGTGAGGACAGATTTTATTGGCAGTGTTACAGCGAATGAAAAAACTTTCAAAGACCTGTGATAGATGTAATCAGAAATGAGGATCATGAAAAATTAGCAGTCAGTGGGAAAACTGGAAATGGAAAAAGAAGATGGAAAGAAGTGGAGTATTAATTAAGCAAGAATGTACACAGCTAAGAATGTATAGATTGATTTGTATTTTTTTTTTTTTTGTATTCTATATCCAGACACAGAAGACAAGGCATACTAGAGATACAGTTCTCAAGCGAACCAAACGAAGGTGGGGTCCTATTCCATCTGTTATGATAGAGAACTCACTTGGACCTTTTCCGCTACAAATCCAGCAGGTAGGTTTTATATTATTTTTATGGCACAAATTATTTTCCTGTGTGATCTGTGTAATAAAATCTAAGTTGCTGCTTATGGATTCAGACGTATGTTTATCAAGAAAATGAAAGCTCTACATTATCACATTAGCAAAGAACTTTGCAAAAGAAATCGAAGGCAGCTGGAAGAACAGCTTGAATTCTCCACTGATGCCATTCCTCCGTTAATACTTCTGTCTCATTCCATCCTCTGCACTACCTCTTGTAATCTTGTAGCAGAAATAACATGTTCATGGTAGTCTGGAAGAACTGGAAATGGGCCAGAGCTGTAAAAAGAGAGAAGTGCTGTCAGAAGAAAGAGTTTTTTGGCCTGCAGTTCAATGAAGGGCATAATTCAAAGGCAACAACAACAACAAGAACAAAACAACCCAAAGTATTGTCTAGAAAAACATTTTGTAGACTGGGGGGCTGGGAGTTACTTCTTACCTACATACCCACATCCTTTCTGGATCTTAATATGTAAATCTGTCATATTACAGCTGAGTATGTTCTATATTATTAGGAAATACATTCTATGAAAGCAAATAAGCAGACGTGAAGGAGAAATGCAAGAATTATAGTTATCATAGATGCACCTAGCCTTCACTAGATTACAGAGTGGCTAGTAGAAGTGCGGAGGCAAGTGTAATAACAGAGTCTGAACAGAGTAATCATTCTACTAATCTTATCTTCTGAACTTCTGACAATCAGTAGATAAGGAAAGTATTTGGGAGTAGGGAAGTTTAGAAAAACATAACTGCTGAAACTGTCTCTTCAGTGCTTCTTATGAGATGGAGGAGACGATCTGAATTGGCAAATCGTTGGACTATGAAACTAGTTTGTTTCATTTATCTTTTCCTTTGTTTTACTTTCCTTCACCAGGTTACAAGCCCTATTCTCAGCCATTTGCATTAATGCATTAAAAAAACCCCAAAAACTTATAAAAAAGAGATAGAAATTATCAGCCATCTGTACTGAATGTGCCTTGATACATACAGCATTCTGAGAGATAAAATTCCAAAATTAAATATATTTTTTCAATGCACATTCTTATTTCTTTAATTGTTCAGTGACACTAAACATTTCTGAGTTTGAAATGGATTAATTTCCTCTTCTCATGCATGCACATTATGAAGGAAAGCAGTCACAAGTTGAGCTGTTCTTCTCTGTGTAGTTTAAGCTTCTAAAGAGGTAGAAGTAAATCATTTTTTTTTTAAATGCTCCTGCTTCTAGTAAGTGTGATCATGAAATGGGGAAGAATATATTAGAATGAGGCTGCTCTTTTTCTTTGGACTTAACAGTTAATTCTTTATAGGTCCAATCAGACACTGCTCAGAACTACACCATTTATTATTCTGCAAGTGGGCCAGGAATTGATCAAGATCCGAAGGGTTTGTTTTACATAGAAAAAGAAACTGGAAATATCTTTGCTACTCGTGCAGTAGACCGTGAACAGTATCCAAGTTTTCAGGTACAGACCTAAACTGCATATATGTAATTACTTATGTCTTTTATCTGTCATGCATATGTTCCCAAGTTGGTTTACAATGGAGATGGGGTGCAGACAAGATCTGGAATCAGGTACTTGTGCTGACTGCCTCGGTGTTTTGGTCTCCGGTGTTTTGGTATTGGAGAGATGAAATGAGTGACATTAAAGGAATACCTAGTCACCTAGTTCTTGAGAGTGATTTTGCTTTTCACTGATTAGATTCTAATTCCAACATAACTGGAATGAAATAATGGATTTGTATCACTGTGGGGAAGAATTTGAAGTGATTCCTAAGTTTTTTTCAGCATAAGGATAAAAAATTGCATAAAACCAAAATAGTGATAAATTCCAGACAGCTGTGATTTCCTTGAGGTTCATTTTCTCAAGCTGCTTGGTTTTAGTCTTTAATAAGGTGAACTGCTCTCTCTAGTGGCTGTGAAGTGTAAGAAAGCAGTGAGTGGGAATAAACTGCTGCTTCTAAATATTTGCTTCTGCATAGTTAGGCAGGTAGTTTGAAGTACTTATTGTTGTGTTTTATTAGGTTTTGTTGTAATGGGAACATAGTCTTTCTGTTGTTTGTGCTTTTGTTTTGTGCTTTTGTTCATGCTTGCATTTAAATGTTGCACAGAAAACCTTTCCTAACGCTCAAGTTACTTCATCTACACTAGATAATATTGTGCTTAAGAGACTTGAAAAAGCTGTTTGAGAGGGTTGGGGAAAAAATGGAAACAATGCCAATACTTTTGAGGGAAAGAGTGGAAAGGGAAAATGTTGAGCAGCAGGTAAAGGTTTCGGTTTTGCTGTCACTTCCTCTTCTGTTTGGCCAAAGAACCTGTTTCTATACCAATGTGTCTAGCATGTTGCCCCAGTCAAAAAAAATACTGCCAACTTAAAGTGAAGATAGTGAAACAGTGACTCAAAATCTCAGATTTATTAAACAATAAAGTATAAATGCTTGCAGGACCTTCAAAAGGCTTGAGACAAACATAAGCTAGATAAAATCCTAGCGAGTTCTCCTGAGTGTTTAGAAAGATATGCTCATCTCACTGCATTTCATTTTGTTGATTCCTCCACTGAATTAAAAGTGTAATGGTACTTCAGTATGAAGAGCTACTGAATTTCTGTCTTACAGATCATCTGCTTTGCAAGCACTCCTGATGGATATTCACCAGAGGTACCGCTCGTGCATACAATCAGGATAGAGGATGATAATGATAATGCTCCACACTTTACACAGGATGTTTTTGAGTTTTGTGTCCCTGAAAATTCTAAACCTGGTAAGAAGGCTTTTAAATCAGTGAACATGGAAAGTGTTATTCAGTTCAGTTATATGTGGATATGACTAGATATAATTCCAACATTTAACCATTAACAGCAGGATTTCCAAAGGGTTATTTCTTTTCAACAAAGGGTGAATTTTCAAAGAGCGTGATAAGATTTCTTATTCATTAGAAAAATTCAAAAATTCCAACTCAATATTAGCGAAAAATACTATATAAACAGAAGTTTTCAAAAACTGAGATGCCTCAGCATTCTTAAAATAGTGTAAAACTTAAGAATACTTTTATTTTTTTCATTTTATCCAAAATCCCTTGTTCCCATAAAATATTTTGATGTACGTGAAAGCAGCGGCTAACAGATTCATTTCCTAAGCAACTAAATTGGTATTATTCTAAGGAATAAACCACTTTTGATTAAACTTAAAGTGTGTTCAAACTAGTTAAACAAGGTAGGACGTTTTGCTGGGGTGGAAGAAAAGTAACAGCAATACATAAAAGGCTTCCTTCTGCATAGACCTGTAAGAGGAGATTTGCTAGTTACAGACTTCCTGTGTCCATGTAATAGAGGACAAAATAAGGAATAAGAGAATAAGGAATGGAAAAGCCCTGTTTTATCCTTCTCTCTCATCTTTCAGATTAGCGTATAGTGAAGGAGGCCTAGCTTGTTTTCCAAAAAATCAAGTATCTTAACATTTACCACAGAACAGTCACATTTTGTTCTCTGAGCTGTTAGAACTTTTAATGGGTAAATTATGGTTTTAGGTGAAATTTTGTTCCAAAACTAATCAGATGAAGTATGGTGCAAGTCCCTGAGAGGTAGAATTGTAATTTGAACCACGTCAGAAATCACTGAACACCCTCTCCCACCTCAGTAGCTCCTTCTCAGCTGTGTTTGGGATTTTCAGAAGTCACTGCCAAAAATACTAACTGAAAACTAACCTCTTAATATTCTTTGATTATTCTTTTTATTCATTTGGCAACTGCAATAATTACAGTTTCGTTTGAAGAAGAGGAAAAAAAATGACAAAAGATTAAAATAGATCATTTTATGCGGTTACTGTATTCTCATACACATTTTTTCCAATGCTGTTTTCCTTTAGGAATAACTAGCAGAAAACCATTTTCATGTATATACTCAAAATACTCAAATAACCAAAAAATGTTTGAATATTTTTGGGTAGTTATTAATTTTACCAGAACTTAAATTCTCTGTATTGTGTTCACAGGTGTAGTAGTTGGACAAATGACTGCAGAGGACAGAGATGAACCTTTTACTCTACATACCACATTGAAATACCGCATTGTGTCACAAACTCCACCGGTTACCCCAGTATTTGGTATACATGGTGACACAGGTGTCATTTCTGTGTTATCACCGCAGCTGGATAGAGAGGTGATTCTTATCTGAAGCACTGAGCTGCTGCTTGCAATTCTTTGCTCTGCTGCTCACAGATAATTCCCTAATGCTGAATTCTTGTCATGGGGAATCACCAGATAAAACATTTTGGCTACTCGTTCCTCTGTAAGGAGCTCCTGAAGCTTTCCAGAGGATCCTGTGTTCGGTCCAGAGGGGCTTCCGTGCAGATCCACCACATTCTAGCTAACCTGGGTGGGGGAAACTCCTGCTGAATTTGACACCAAACAGCTCTTTCTGTATTCCCCTTTTTGTAAATCCTGTGAGCTATTGTTACTTCCTTATGCACATTGAGTATCCCTGCTTCTTTTTAGGGAAGGTGAACCAACCTTTCTTGAAGTGATCAGTCATACTCTATTCAGCAAAAGTATCTCTAATATGAAAGACCTAAAAAGTAATGTAATCTAAACCATAGATAGTTTATCAAATAGTTTTCAAGTGTGGTAGGTACAAAGCAGAGTTGCTATAAGATTTATTTTTTTTTTTTTGGCGGGGGGGGGGCGGATATTATCACTTGCAAAATTATTTAAACTAGAAAAAAAAGCAGACATAAATAACAAAAAATATTCTTGGGTATACAACAGTTGTTCTAGAAATGAAACACTGCTATATGCGCACCTCTTTCTAGGTTAGAAGTAACTGTGTTCTGGACTACTTATTTTGCTTTGTGTCTGGAAATCCATAATGGATGTGTGTCCCAAAACTGTGCACTTGCAGGTGCGCAGTGACTGAGTTTGACCATGGCTACTGTAGAAACAATCACAGCAACCGCCCAGGAAAGAAAAGCTTGAAAAACAAGTCTGCTACCTATCCTTTAAAGATACAGGTCTGAAGTAGAACAGGAGAATTGTGTCCTCCACCCACGTAACCTAATCTTAGTTCCAGAGACTGAGAGCTAGAATCACTGTTGTAATTCATAAACTCCCCCTTTTCGTGTCCCTTCCCTCCTTCCTCCATTCAGTTGCTCAGGTATTACTAAGGCTAAATAAGGTATTGTGCTGCCATGACTCAAGTTACAGATTTAAGTGTGCTCTTTATCAGTGATCCTATTTGAACTGATAAGAGCACTGGCTTTTTCTGCTCAGACCATGCCAAATGGCAGGCCTAGCCTTGTCACATGTAGCCCAAACAAAACCTGACCACAGGAGTACTTCTGGTTTTCCTCACTGAAATAAAAGACAGAAGAAAAAGAAGCTAAAAAGAAGCCCAAAGAACTGAGGCATCGTACCAGTTGAAAACATAAAGAGTAGTTTCCCACTGCAAATAACTCTGGAAGGAGGTGGATAGCAGATGTAGTTGTGCCATTATGTCCTCCTAGATGTAAAATGTTGGAAAACTAAGGTTTCTGTGGATACTGTGAAAAACTTTATTTGATATAGAACGTGGTTCATGTATCACTAATAGATTCTAAACTTAACACTGCTTAGCCACTGAAAATATTTTACTGACTTTCGTTTTGGACCTCTAAGCAGAAAAGCCTCCAAATTGTCTTGCTTTTGAAGGGAATAATGCTGAGGTTAAAACAGATTTGTGGCATAGGAGTAAAGCTCTGGTGTATGACTATGTGATTAAAAAAATCTAAGAGGTCAAATTTTTGTTTTTTTTTTATTCCTTTTTAGCTGGTATCCAAATATACATTATTAATTGAAGTAAGAGATATGGCAGGTCAGCCTTTTGGTTTGTGTACCACGGGAACAGCTGTTATTAAAATTGAAGATACAAATGACAATGCACCATCTTTTAAGCACATGCAAGTAAGTCTTCATAAACTAAGTGTGTGTAAAAAGGTAAAGAAATTATAGATTTTGATCCCCTTTCTCATCTCCCAACAGCAGTCATTTGGGTATGAAGCCTAATGTCTTGGCATACTATTCTATTGTCAAAATAACTTCTCTTATAAGGGTTTGAGATTGCCATATTGTTTGACAGGCACATTTGGTGTGTATTAGGCATTTTCAGTCATTTACCTTAAGACTACTGAGTGGAAACTAATGTGATTCAGTCATGGTTCCTGCTCCAGTGCAGCAATCTGATAATGTAACCATATTTAGATAGGCCAAGATTTAATACTAAACATGTCCACAGCCTCACTGACCCTTATCAGCTTTTGGCTACTTCTATGACATTATGACACATATGAAAATAAGTTGGTGTCAATGAAGGAGATGCACCAATATTTTGCAACAGTTTTTTTTTTTTTTTTTGCTATTCCAACTCATTTCTCTCCATACAGAAATACTATTTGAACAATTTCTTGTTCAACCATAGCTATAACCCAGCTTTAAATCCTGTTTATTTTATCCTTCTGAATTACTTCCCTTTCTTCCTTCACATTTTAACTTAAAAATTGTGACTGCCATTTTTCAGAAGTTTATACCAGGGACAAAATTTGACCTTTAATTATTAGGTTAACTTCTCTTCAGTTAGTGGCAGTTTTAGGACAGAGACTATGCTTCAGTAAACATAGGTATAAAAATGAAATATGATGAAAGACTTTGTAATACAAAGCTGAACAAAAGGAGATAATTTTCCATTATGTATATTATATTCTTTTTTTTTTTCTCACTACTGCATAATATCATCAATAATGGTACCTTGGAATTACTCCTATTTATGCTTTCTGAACTTCCACAAACACAGTTCTTTAAAAAACACATAAATGAAAAAAAAAAAAAACCCTTTAATTCCCTGCCATCCAAGTAGAGAGATATTTCACCCTTCTAGACTTTTCTTATCCTTCTGTGGGTTCCTTACATATATGCGTGTATATATGTATACACACTCACACACACATATATATATACATTTACTTCGTTTACCCCATAACCTTTCCTTGTTCTCAACTTGATCATGTTGTATAAATATCAGCATCTATAGCTGATGTAGCTCAGGGGGATATTGCTCCTTTCTGGGAAGGAGAATTCCAGACTTAATTATGTCGTTGAGACTTTTAGAGATTTCAACTGTGCTTACAGGTAAGACTTACCATAGCAGATAGTAGAAAAGTGTGGACAATACACTAATGCATTAAAACAAAATGGATCGTTACACCAGGTTGCTAAATTGGGTTTAAGAAGTCAGGGGAAGGAATACTCATTTAAATACAGTATTCTTTCACTCCTGCATTGTGCAATTGTGGAATGGTATTCTCTGACTTAAATCAATATTTTCATATTTTAAGTATGAAGCACGGGTGGAAGAAAACAGAGTGAATGTAGAAATACTGAGAATTGCTGTTCTCGATCTTGATGAACCTGGTTCACCTGGCTCAGGAGCTGTTTTTGAAATTACTAGAGGAAATGATGATCGCTCCTTTGAAATTACAACGGACCGAAACACGAATGAAGGGATTCTGTGCGTTGTCAAGGTAAGTTACAAAGAGAATGCTGGAGAAAAATCTGTGTGTCTTGGGGTGTTGTTTTTAAAGCCATTAACATAAATCTCATTTTTATTCAATGAATATCTCCAGCTATCAGGTAAATTATGTTTTCTTACTAAACTCAACTGTATTCTGAAACAGCTTTAAAAGTGTACTGCAAATTAGGCCTCTTCATTATATGTAATTTGAACAAAAGTTTAATAATTCATCTTTCAGACTACTACTAGTTTTTGTGTATGCAGCATTCAAAGAATGCTTTATTTTATCATGCCAGCAAAACATGGCATTTTAGGCTGGTTCCACAGTTTGAGTTGTTTAGCTCTAGGGAAGTAACTGGGGATTGTTCCATGTCTATGCTTTTCATAGAAATGAGAGGCCAGAGAAGGATTGATGGGCACCTTCTCCGGTCTTATTCATTTTGTGAGCTATCACACTTAACAACTTTTACTTTGGCATGTTCCTTAGGCCCTGATTATCATTCTCATTGTCTGTTAAAACTGTGCAATAAGAGGTGTGTTCTAAGGAACAAAGTATTTTAATATTAAAATTTGAAGATGTAACAACAATCTTCAATCAGGTGAACTGGCAGAGAGATGCCAGTTAAGTTTGGATTTTATTTAATGTTTTGTTGCCAGTAATCATTTAAATAAAGCTTTTCTAAAGCTATGTGCAGAGTGTACTAACCTGCTTCTTGCGGAGTATAACACTCTAGCATACTGATGTGTTTAGGATATAAATAGCTCTATTAATGACGTACTATATCTTTGGAGAAGGTGTCTTAAGACTGCTTTTGTAGAGGCTGTTGATCAGCCCCATAAGGTCAGATACATTTGCAATCATGTAGAGTCATGATAGAAGATAATAAGGGGTGTGACTGACTTGTTCTAGAAAGGAGATATTATTAAACTAAAATAGTGATCAGCTAGATATGGGAGAAGGAAACCCTCCACCATTTCTGCAAATGTATAGCAGAGTGTTATTGTAAAGTTGTGCTGCAGTCATATTTACATTGTTAAAGACAGCACCTTAGATTATTTTCTTAGTTAGAACATAGTTAGAACTTAATTTTCACTGAAAATCATGTCCCTTTACTGTGTCTCAAGCTGGATGTTCCAAAAGAATAGATGATTTCTTCTGTAAATAAATGAGATATTGTACAGTTTTGTCCATTTAATAATTGTTTTGGGGAAACAACAACAAGTTTTATACTGTTATGAAGAAAAAAAATAATCTGTTTTACAGGGTCTGGATTATGAAAGCTCCAGGCAAAGGACCCTTGTGATTTCTGTCAACAATGAGGCACCTTATGTGTTAGCACCACATTCAAGACAACTTGCCCAGAGCACCAGTACAGTTATAGTGCACGTCATTGATGTTGATGAGGGACCTGTTTTCAAACCCTGTCTCCTTACTCTGGAGGTTAAAGAATGTGAAGAGATGGGGACACTTATTGGGCGTTATGTGGCAGAAGATCCAGAAACTGGGAATAGTGAAGGCATATGGTATGAAACAATGTTATTTTTTAGTTTACTCGGTGTACAGAATGAGGGAGATATGGGCTATATGTATGTGCAGATGTGCGTGTGTGTATAAATACAAATATCCTGATCTGCATGTGTGTGTTACATATAGGCTGGTTTGTTGATTTGTTTGAAGCCTTTTCTTAAATTACAAAATTATTCTTGACAGCTACCGGATAGCACCTGGCCAATGTAATTGGATTAACATAGCTGAAAAAACAGGTGAAGTCCGAACTAGCAAAGTCTTGGACCGCGATGTGGGAGATATGAGACGAGGTCAATGCAACATTACAGTCCTCGCAATAGACAGAAGTGAGTACCAAATGTTCTCAGTATCCTTTGTCATCTGCAAAAGATCTGCTCATCTGCAAAAGATCTGCAAAAGATCTGCATAAGCCAATCATATGTAGGAACAGCTATACATGGCCAGATCAGAGGCCCACTTTGTCTCATGTCGTACCCTGGGATGACTCTATATCAAATGTGCAAGGAATATTAGGCAGTACATCTGCTCCTATTTAAAATTGCTTTATTAAATTAAAACCCAGGGATTTTGGTGTTGCATTTATTTATTTACACATTGATTTTTTTCTTTTTTGATAGCATCTGGCTGCCCTGAAGTTGGCAACAGAGGAATAGTTGTACATATTATTTTTCAAATATGAGGTTCTTACTCTTGGAGCTCTCCTATTGTTTTCTATCTCTTTGACCTCTTAGTGTCTTCATTTTGGAGACTGTAAATTAAGAGAACCGATAGTAATAGGCGTATTCACTGCTGTATGTTATCAAGCTCATACTCATCTTCAGGAGTTTAGGTTCCGTAGCAGTGTTATATCTTGCTCAGTGAGGAGCTCTTATGTAGTCAGTTAATTGTAGGGAATGTTTGGACACTCAAGTTCTCTCTTCTAAAACAGGTTTTGGTTCTGACGTAACATTAGTAAGCATTTGAGGCCTGTAGTTAGCGGTGCCTGCCAGGGGTGAGTCCTTGGTCCAGCTCTGTTCAATTTATTCATCAATGACCTGGATGAAGGCACAGAGTGCTCCCTCAGCAAGTTTGCTGATGACACGAAACTGGGAAGAGTAGCCGATACCTCAGAGGGCTGCACTGCCATCCAGGGGGACCTGGACAAACTGGACAACTGGCCGGTGAGAAACCTCATGAAATTCAACAAGGTCAAGTGCAAGGTCCTGCACCTGGGGAGGAATAACCCCAGACACCAGTACAGGCTGGGACCTGACCTTCTGGAGAGGAGCTCTGCAGAGAGGGACCTGGGTGTCATGGTGGACGACGAGTTGACCATGAGGCAGCAGTGTGCTCTCGTGGCCAAGAAGGCCAATGAGATCCTGGGGTGCATTAAGAAGAGCGTCTCCAGCAGGTCGAGGGAGGTGATCCTGCCCCTCTATTCAGCCCTGGTGAGGCCACATCTGCAGTATTGTGTCCAGTTCTGTCCACAGTACAAGAGGGATGTGGAGCTGCTGGAGAGAGTCCAGCACAGGGCTACAGGGATGATCAGGGGCCTGGAACATCTGCCCTATGAGGAGAGACTGAGGGAGCTGGGCCTGTTCAGCCTGGAGAAGAGAAGGCTGAGAGGGGATCTAATCAGTGTCTATAAGTACCTCAGGGGAGGCAGCGAGGAGGATGGTGCTGACCTCTTTTCACTGGTGGCCACCAAGAGAACTAAGGGTAATGGCCACAAACTGAAGCATCAAAAGTTCCACAGGGACTTAAGGAAAAATTTCTTAACAATGAGGGTGACAGAGCGCTGGAACAGGCTGCCCAGAGAGGTTGTGGAGTCTCCTTCTCTGGAGATCTTCAAAACCCTCTTGGACGCAGTCCTGTGCCACGTGCTCTAGGTTACCCTGCATGTGCAGGGGGGTTGGACTAGATGCCCTCTAGAGGTCCCTTCCAACCTTAAGGATTCTATGATTCTGTGATCTCTTCTTTATGATTACTTTGGGTATACATATTTACTATCTGTTTTAACAGGAGATTTAGCTCTGAAATATGTATCATATTAAAAAGTACTTTTTTTCTAAAGCTAAATATGTTATGAATTTTATCGTGCATAGAGAAAATACAATATATGCCTCTGCAATTAGACATCTGCAGAGAAATTTTTAAAAAAATTGACTTGATGGAATTTCATTGGTATGCACTTGCAAGTATTGACCATTCCTATATCATTAAAAAAAAAAGAAATTGGAAGGGAGAACTTGATCAGTTCTCACATGTAGAGAATTACATAGTATGTTTGGGTGCTGAATCCTGGTATGGCCTAGTGACTCAGTGGGAAGAAAACAAAAAAATGGTATCTGAAAGGTGTTCACGTTCACAGTCATCTTAGAAGCTCTGATTTTTTTTTGTTTGTTTGGTTTTTTTTTTTGTTTTGGAGCGTTTTTATGAAAAATCGCCCTGCCACCTGTCTCTTGCTCAGAAGCAGCAAAACTTTCAGCTGCAGATTCCTTTTCTGCTCTGTCTTTCTTGTCGTCTCCCTCCTGTGCCTGCAGTTCCTTTGAGGATAGCACATAAAGAGGAAGAAACCAACTGCAATACTTTGTACTCTCTTCCCAGAACAGACTAGTTCCTCTTCATACTTTCCATCTCCTGTTTTTGGTTGCACTTAATGGTTTCTAACCAAGTGATCTACGGTATGACCACGTGAACAAAGAGAAGGACTCTGTAGAAATAGCAAAGAAAAAATTCCTGTTCTGCTTTTAGCTAAATCAGTAGCTACTTTCCACTTTACAGTTAAACTTAGATATTACAAATGATTATATTTGATTCTGGAACCTAAGAGTAGAAGTAAAGAAACAATGCACTGTAAATAAGCACTAAAAGCAACCCTTTTTATCTTGCAGGTGGCAAGACAGGCACTGGAACTATTCAGGTTATCATCAGGCCTGGGAACAAGAACTACCCGCGCATCGCTAAAACAGAGTACATAATGTGCAGAGACCGAAAGCCGATCTGCCTCACAGCGCAGGATGCTGATGTGTCTCCTTTCAGCATGCCTTTTGTGTATCGTGTCGCTGACCGAAGCTTGTCTGCCTCATGGAAGGTAACCCCGCATAACGGTATGTTCAACTGCATCCTGCTGTACATTTGAAAAAAAGTAGAATATCTTCCACTGCAAGTAGGGTTATTGCGTCTTGGCAGTCAGGAGATTAGGGTGTGTTTCACTTGTTTGATAACTAATACCTTTTCCTGAGCCTTGTTTATCACAGAAGTTGGCATACCTGTTTCAGGTCTAATCTCTTAAATCCCTCTGCATTTCATTTAATCTAGATCTAGGGGATATAGAGTAAACGCCAACACCTCTGTAAGAGCATACACGCATAACTTTAGAAGAATGTAAGTATGCAGTGGCTATGGTGCCAAAGGAAAAAATAAATCTCTTTTTAGGCTGCTATTATGGGAAAGGACTGGGAAACTGAAACATTACCTAAAATTGATTAGAGGTAATCTGGAAATATCTTGGTAATTATTTTCTCAATTGGGCTGACATCCAGCACACTTTAGCTGCAGCTGAGTTCAGTGAAAATATTATTGCCTTCCATAGTGTATTTATGTTAATTTGGATAATTTTCATAGAAGCAGGTAAAGGATTTACTACAAAAGCAGTCACTGTCCCCTTAGATGTGCTCATGCAAAAAGTCGTAGGTGACAAAGTATTTTCTGATAAAAGCATTAAGAACTGAAAAAATACATTTGCTACTGTGTTGTCAAGCCTCAGAGGGGTCTGGTTCAGAAGTGGGACTTCATGACAAAAATTCATGAATAAAAGGAAATGATAGAAAAGTCTGAGAACAAAGACCACTTGGAAGCTTCAAGATTTATGTTACGCAAATTGAAAAAAATATTTTAGAAGAGACAAAAAGTTTCATATGCATGTACAAAAAGCAACCATTATGTTCATCAATGGTAGATGTTGTTTTACATATTTTTTTCAGCCTTTAAAACATATGCTCACTAGTCATTGCTAATAGCAGGGCAACAGACTGAATGCATTTCATTTCCCATTGAGTATAGTGTCTCCTATGCTAAAGGATGGAAGTGGTTAATTTGTTTTTGGATTAATTATTGCAATTGGACCATAAAAATCCTTTAATAAATACCAGTGATGTTATTTATGAGTTAATACAGTGTCATTTCCCATCATGAACTGAATCAAGTTGAAAGTTTCAAATCATTTATTTTCAAAAGTGCATTTTTTAAAAAAATACGCTTTTTTTTTTGCAAGTGTATTTTTTAAAAAGGGTGTTGAAATAGGATGTGGAAGACTGTAAGTGCTTTCAAATACTTATTTTCATGCTACTAGTAGTTTACTTTTAGCACATTAAAGATAACTTAAAACTAGATAATATGGATCTGGTAGCAGTATAGTTATACCAGAAACTAAGAGCAATCTTACAGTGACAATTGCATGGCTGTATCTCATTATCAAGGATAAAATCTAGTTGTGTAATTTTGCACAGCATCTCTCTCCCTTTCTAATAACTGATGATGCTTTTTGGACTGCTAGGAGTTGATTGGGGTAAGAGTGAAAGGGGCCAGGGGAATTTCAATTATATTTAACAGTGGATGTCTTTTCAACTTTTTTTTTTCCCAGATAAATCAGCATATCTTTCACCAAGGGGTGACATTCCATTTGGAAAGTACACTATTCCTATAAGCGTGTCTGATAACGGAGGAAAACAAGGAGTCAGTTATATAACAGTTAATTACTGTAATTGTGATACTCCAAGCGATTGCACTGAAGAAGGTACCGACCCTCGTGACTTGCCAAGAGCTGGCCCTAGTGTCAGTCTTGGGGTATGGGCCATCCTTGCCATGATCTTAGGATCACTCTTACTGCTGTGTAAGTATACTTTTTCAATATGAATTGCAGAACACTTATTTTAAAATAAGCTTAGAGAGCTCAATTTTAACTTGACTGCAGCATTTCTTTCTATTCAGGCTCGATAAGCCCTCATCAGTGACTTAAGGCACCTGTTATATTTATATTGGTATCACATATTTCTCACCTCTGTTTTGTCCTTGTGACTGTAAGATACTTTTTGTAAGATATTCTATATGTCCATGTAAGCAAGGCCGAAAAAAATGCATTTTGCATTCTGCAGGAATTCTGAAATCTCTTTCCTAGAGCTTTTTGGTGATCCTTCATATTTCATGGAATAAAACATTGAGACTCTGAGGCACTGAATTTAACAATAAATTTTACAGAGACAGCATAATGTTGGACAGATTAGTTCCACAGTAGACCTGTTAAATACATTTTGTGTTACCAAGTTTACCAAAGACTAACAGGTACTTAACAGGTAAATGTCACTGTTAACCAGTAAGGAGATGATAGTGATGAATATAACAAAGCAAGACCTCCGTGTTAACAAGAATCATAGTGTCTCTGTAGCCACGGATGGTGCTGACTGTACCACACAGTGTTCATGTTTTTAGGAGGAATCTGATGATTCTATAGACGGAATAGATTAATGAAAACTCCTCATCTTTAATCACCTGAGGACATGCTAAAGTAACAAATGCTTCAGTGCTTTCTGCTTTCAATGACCAGTCTTCTCTCTACTCAAAGTTAGCTATCTATTCTTGCTGGGTAGATAAAACACTGGGACCTGCACATGTTTTGAAAGCTAGGTATATCTGTGCTTTATCTGAACACCACAGATAACTGAATTTAAGATGTTATTGTGAGGTGGAACTTGCATTGGAGATGCTCAGTAGAGGTACCTTGTGAAGGATTAGATAGGTTTCTATCACTGTCCCTTAGCTATTCAGTTCAAGACAGACTTGTTCTTTTATTGTGGACAGTTTTATCCTGTACATCCTGTGCTCAGTGCTGGTGTGGATGTCTTCTTCCTATTGCCAGAATCAGCAGGCTATCCACTGGGTTACTGATGCAGGTCGCACCGATAGCTGATCATTGCATCAAAGTGCGAAGTGGCTCTGGGCTAATTCCCGCATAGATTTATGAGCAGAAATCAAATTGCTCATGGGTAGTTAGGCAGAACTAAGTTATTCCTCATGGGCTTCGTTTTAAGATATTGGTTTGATAAAGAGAAGGAAAGAATAGTTCTTTGAATGAAATATCCTGTTCTTCATTTAGGAGTAGTATTAGTTATGCATGTGCTTTTTTTAAATACAAACTTATTTCTGGCTGCGTCCCTGTGAGAACGCTCAGTATTTTTGCGGTAGCTAAGCTACTGTACTGCAGTACTACAGTAGTTTACATATTAGTTCCTTATCACACATTAGTTCTTTATCACGCATTAGTTCCTTATGACATAATTTGACATCTGCTTATGAATAAATAAAAATGTCTAACATGCAGTACAGCATATAGTAGTACAATATAGTACATGTTTTTTTTGGTCTTGGAATGTTTTAGGAAAGGAGCTTGCATTTATTTTAGAGAAGTCAAGAGAAATTTTGGAATAAAAAAGTAGTTCAAGAATATAGTGAAAACTCCATTTATTATTTGAAAATAAATGAGTAGATTATTGGTATTTTTAGAAACAAATAATTGTTTTAATCATTTTTGATGCTTAAGCAATTTAAAATGCTATTACAACAATATTTATTTTTGGTCTAAAATAAGTATCATTATGAGATAAAACTCATAGTATCTTTCTCACTTACTTTTTCTCCGTAGTAATCTTGATTACAATTTGTGGCTGTTGTGGCTCTGGGATAATGCACAGACAAGTCACTGATGATTGTGCTAATCACAACTTAATCATTTCAAATACGGAAGCTCCAGGGGAAGAAGTGATGGTGAGTTATCTATTTATTTCAATGTAGAAACACGTGGTTAAGATACCCATAGCATTTCTCTTTGAATACTTGCAAGGATCAGTAGATGTGCTTTGTCCATTTAAAAAGAATATTTGGTTTAGGCAGAGTTAGGAGTACCAAATATATTTAAATATATGTTAGTCTATTACAAAACCCTATTCCCAGTTGCTTGTAACTCCTGAAACTTTAGCTGTTTGGATTGGAAGTTTTAGGTAGATATTTTAATTATGTCAGGCATTTTCAACAGTTAAATGAAAATTTAACTGTTTTGCCCATGTTAAATACGTGATTATGGCAAAGCATTATCATTGTTCTTCTTTGAAGAAGGAATACTAAATTTAGCATATGATAGGTTTTTATAGATGTGACAGGGGCAATTTTTGCGATCCTCTTAACCTGATTGATAGGTTGATTTCTGAGCCAGTAGAAAAAAATCTAATTGAACAGTCTGTGTTCAGCCAATATGTTTTTCATTTTGTCAGCTGAAGTATTCTGAAATCCTATATACCATGAATATAGTCCAGCCCAAAACTGCATTGATGCAGTAGAACTTATCTCCTCAGATGCTGTCTCTTCACTAATTCTGCCCTCCCCAAAAATTAGGTGACTACACTAAGAATCATTAAGTTTACTTCACTCAGAAAAGCAAGAAAGTTATCTTAATGCTGACAAATGTCAAATTTCTCTTTTTGTGAAGTATTACTTATTAGCACTTATAAGTTGGCATGGAGTCCTTATTTATGTGATCCCATAGTAGTGTTCTGTGTGTAGAGTGCAGAGACTTAACGCGTAATGAAACAGAATGAAGCTTACACTTGTAAATGTGTATCCGATTTAACAGATTACAAATGGATGACTTTGCAAACCAAACATTAATTTTATGTGATATCCGACATATCTAACAGTTCCTGATTTGTTTATCCTTTTGAATTAAAAAAAAAAATGTGTCTTTTTTTAGGATCACAATATAATTCCTCTACAAAATACAAATGATCAAGGAGGATATGGAGTAAAAACAGGTGACCAACAACCGTTTGAAATGGTGAAAGGAAAAGGGCATACTCTGGAATCCATCAAGGGAAGTGGACATCAGACCCTGGGATCAGTCAAAGAAGTAGGAGGAGGAGGAGGAGGAGGACAGCCTATGATGGATACGTGTAGATATTCTTACTCAGAATGGCATAATTTCACACATCCTCGCTTAGGTGAAGTAAGTATTTTGATACAGGCCTCCTAGAGTCTGTATTGTTATTGACGTATACAACCCTTTCCAGGAAGGAAATACGTATTTGGGTAGAAGGCTTTTCTCCCTTTTTCTTACTTTTTTCCCCTAGCTCCCATTTGGAATACCTCTCTTTAGGTTAAAAAGTCATCCTTCATCTTTTTGGGGGCATAGGTGGACTTTCTTTTCTTGGCTTAAATTTTAAGCAGTATGCTGTTTTTCATTTAGAATAATTTATTTTAGAATAATTTATTTTAGAATAATTACTCAGATATCTTTGTGCATGTGTTAGTTTTGTTGTTGCTTTGGGTTTTTTGTTTGTTTGTTTGTTTTGAGAATGTCAGCTTTTATTCTAACTACATTCTTTTTACTAACTTAGGACCTCATCCTTGACAATAGTGATGAACATTAATGGTTCCATGCTTTAGAGATCAAAAGCTCTTTACTACCTGTCTGACTAGTTAAGTGTAATTCTGACTTTTAATTTCAAGTGAATTTTAGTTGTTTGACAGGTTATTTAAACAGGTTCTTCCTCTATCACTTTTATATACGTGATTCATAGAAATGATTTATTATTAAATACTTATATTTTATAGTCTGAATGATATAGACCAATGATGTGCATTTTTTGTATGTAGGAATCCATTAGAGGACACACTCTGATTAAAAATTAATCAATGAAAGGTAAATCAAAGAAATTATTTTTATGCAATATGTTTAGGATAACAATTTAAGAAAATAATAATGTTCTTTTCCTATGCAGAAGGTGCACCTATGCAGACAGGATGAAGAACAGAAACATTCTGAAGATTATCTCCTTTCATATAACTATGAAGGAAAAGGATCTTTGGCTGGTTCTGTAGGCTGCTGCAGTGATCAGCATGAAGAAGAGGCACTTGACTTCTTAGATCAGCTGGAACCCAAATTTAGGACATTAGCAGAAACATGTATAAAAAGATAAATGTGCCTTTCACAGTGCTGAAAAAAAACTGTAAATAAGTGGCTGTCATACTTTTGTGATATTTTGGATTTAGATATTTTGGAATTGAATGCAACAGATTCTTCCATTGTGTTCTTTCCGGGGGAGAGGTTTGTCAGGATTAACTTAGAGTTGTGAGAATGTAAGTAGCTCTTCCTTGAAGTTTATGATAGCTTTTTTTCTCTCTACTATACACATTCGATCAAAAATGAGGGAGTCAGAACTCTTTTTTTTCTTTAAATTGTGTTAATATAGTAATGCTAGTTTCTATTTAGCTTATATTTCCTATTCTTTGCGATTACTTAAAACACAAAACTATTTTTTTTCCTTTTAACTAATTATACAGCTTGAAAATTGTGTTGTATTTGGCTTTGGAGAAGATTTTTTTTTTACTCACTGTCTCTATTTTCTCTGGAAATAAAACTAAAAATATTACTGGTGAATATCAAATACCTTGTTAATTTCTAACATATATGAATTGAGATACAAAACAGTTTTCCTTTTTTCATTTAAAATAAAGAATACTGGTGGCTGCAGTAGAAAACTTTATATTTTGAAATTGAAAATTAAATATATATATATTGTATATATGTAAAATAATATTCAAAAATATATTTTTCTCCTAATGGGTTACCACCCATCAAACTTTCTATCCTAAGGGATTTATGGCATCAACAAATAGGGTATCAGCATTGTATGCGAGTATATATTTTTATTTTAGGAAATAAGAGATTAAGAAGAAAATAGGAAATAGGGATATTTGTTGTACTTAAATGATTGCAAAACAAATCCTGGCTTAAGTTTGTGCCTCAGTTTCTTGTGAGTTTTAACACAGTATCATTACAGAAAATACAAACTTTGTCAAGAGTTTTGTCCAGCGTAGCTCCCGCTGCCTTTTTGACTTGTCTTGTTATGAATTTCATTAAACTCTTTCTTTCCATAAGTAGAGCTGACAGAAGGTACAGCCCAAGTGGATGATCATAGATCATATTGATAGCATATTTTAAAGCCAGCTTTGTTAGAGATGCAAAAATATAGCAGAGCAAACTATCTGTTTTATGTATGTTGTGTGGTGGTTGTAGAGATGTGCATTTACACAGACCTCTGGCAGAAATCATCTGAATCCCATTTGTATTTTAATAGATTAAGCGCACATCTACACTACATATATATATATATATATATGAAACTGTGTATTACGTATGGTGTTTGATAGTAGCGTGACCTGAGGACTGCCATAAGCACCTTCCGAAATCGAGCCTCTGCTTCCCGGATTGCTTTTATTCCCAAATGCTTTTAGCATTAGCTCTCCTGGTGAAGTAATCTGTCTGCTGCACGTCGAGGATCCTCTTGTGTCTTAAAACAGTGTCTTCCTGCCAATGAGAAACTGGTGTAATTGCACAATTGCTTATTTCAGGTTTTGTATTTCTGCTCCTAGGATTTGCTCTGTAAACATATGCCTTAGGAAGATACTTTTGAAATTGTCTATAGCTAACGATCTATAAAAGGACTTACTAATAAGAGTGAAGAGTCACATTGCTCTGAATTTCAGTGCGCAACTACTGCTGACTTCTGGTGCTGGTAGTCAGTTCCAGTACAACTTAAAACTACTGAAAACCTGTGACATCTGCTGAAACTATAAAATAGTACTTTAAAACATCTGTATGCATCACACACTGTAAATACACTTCACAATATTTCTAGTAGGAACTAGCTGTGGTTAGTAATTTTCAGAGACCAAACTTAAAAGTATTTTAAGCTTTCCTTTAAAAGTGGTGGTAAATTCATCCTACACTATATCTATTGCCACTGCTAAAAGTGACAGTCACCAGCAGCAAAGTATTAGATGAGAGATAGGGTATTATGAACTTCTTTTATTACTAGAAATAAATAGTAGCATAAATGAGTTTTGCTGTACATGGAAAGGGCAGATCTGTGGCTAGTGTAAGTCAGGATAGCAAACTCAAGCCCTGCTGAATTTATGCCAGGTCTTTATACCATATCTGTCCCCTAATGATCTGCTTGTTTTTTTGTTTCTGTTTCTGTTTTCTGTTTTTCTTTTGGTCTTCTATCTTTATCTTTAATTGTTGTCTACTTACTTTTGAAGGTAATACTAAAGTCTATTTCCCCTTTTTATGTTTTTTTTTAATTATTATACTAAAATCTTATAATTCAGAAGGACTTAGGATAATAACAGAATATACTGTTTTGAAAATTGGAGGAGGGAGGGCCATAGGGAAACATTTAGAGATATGGTTTATTTCCTCAAAAAAATGGATGAAATTAATTTGTGCTTTAGTGTAATTGTTTTCATTTTAGCTATTTTAGGTAGATGGTTGCCATCTTTCCGCTCTTGGATTAAAATAGTAATTTATTGAAAGCAAAATAATGTTTCCTGCTCTAATTTGCATTCAAATTGTATACTTTTTTCTTTTTTATTTCAAAGAACATACATAATTACTTTTTTTTTTTTAAATAAAGCACAAATTTGGAGTCAATTCTATTTGTTCCTTTTTTTAAAAAAATAAATTGGTAGAACTGGACCAGCTATTTTGGTAAAACCCAAGAGTAGAAAGATGATAGAGATGCTTTTAAAAAATTAACCGTAAAGCATCATTTACATTGTATCTTCTAATCATGTGAATGACAATGTTGTAAAAAGCATTAAAGTTTACAAATACTAATTATCAAATAACACATTTGTATAAAGCATTCAAATGAAATATTTCAAAATGAATAAATCACTGATTGTAACTGCCTTGAATCATCTTAAAAATTGTGAAGACTTATTTTGTTCAACTAGGTCATTTCCAAACTATCTAGTTGTGTAAACAATATCTTAAAATCTTGTTTTAGGTGTATTTTGTACAACAGTGAGTAATAAAATTTTTGCAAAATAAAAGGATCTCCTACAGAAACTTCTTCCTTTCTTGCACTTGAGCTGGTTTATGAAGACAAATTTGCCTGTTACTGAAGCATGCTGGATTTTTAAATTTTAAAATGCTTTTAGGATGTTCTGCTATGGCACTGGGACTGTTTGTCCTTGCAACCTGAGCAAGGGTGAGTTGTAGGTAAGTATGGGGAGTTGTCTGTGGAGCTTCCCTAGTGCTGGTATAAAGAAGTGCTCAGAAACCAGTTTGAGCCCAAGCGCGTAGTGTTCTTCTGTTATCTCCCTGATAAAGTGTGTAACTGCAGAGTGAATTTGCAAAAAGCTGTGTAACTGCAGAGTAAGTTTGCGAGACAACACAGTTCCAATGTTAAAAACGTAATGAAAGCCATCGGGAGAAGATAACTTCCACCTTTATCAGTCATAAAGTTGTAGGATATTAGGATTGCAGGAATTGCTAGAGCAGTGGAATAGCAACTGCATGTTCAGGGAATTGCTATACTTTAGCTATAGCTTCTCTGATGGGTGCAAACCAGTCCAACCCTGAGTTCCCTAACACCATGGGGCCAAAGGGCACTGCCTACGAGCAGTGAGGAGAGAAGCAGTACAGGCAGGTGGGCTCGGGGACAAGGCAGCAGTCATAGAGCACCCAGGAGAGGTGTGTGCAGGTGGAGCTTGGCAGGAACAACCCCACCGGAATGAAGGATACTGCACTCACAGAGCCCAGCGCTTGACAGCTGCTTTAGCCATGGAGAAGTTGTGAGGACGAGAGGTGAAAGACAGAAGGGCTGATGCTGCCTGAACTGCCCTTCAGCATCACCATGAAATTGGGATCTAGCATCTTCCATTGGTTCCTTGAC
The DNA here is from genome assembly GCF_059628265.1 of Tinamus guttatus. Classification (NCBI taxonomy): domain Eukaryota; kingdom Metazoa; phylum Chordata; class Aves; order Tinamiformes; family Tinamidae; genus Tinamus; species Tinamus guttatus. The sequence continues at coordinate 144,202 of NW_028288826.1, read as the reverse complement.
CTTGCTTTTTTTTCCAGGATGGATGTATTTTGGTGGGAGAGACCAAAATAATCTTTTATTACAAAACTATAACACAAGGTGTTACTCTCTTTCCTTTAATCCCATTCAGTGCCATCTGAAGAAGTTAAAGGCAAAGGTATCTTAGATTAAAAACACATTGTTAATGGAACAGAAATGCGTCTGAGATGAGAGGCACTGACCTGTCTAAGGAAGTTGGCCTTGCACTGAAAAACTGACTGCTATGAAAGACATCACCTTGTTTTGTGCTTTGGTTTTGGCCTTACAATATTCGATGTATACCTTTTAAAGGAGAATGTGTGTGTATGTGTTTTTCCATGATGTATTGCTGATTTCTGCACAAGAATTAATTCAACTCGCTATGTCTATTTGTCTATAAATTGTTTATAGGCTTCAAGTAGAAGTATGAACAGAGTCATTTGAACCTCTGCAATCTTTAATTCATTTAATGTCAAATGACATCATCCACATCCCTGCTGACAGAAATTCAGGAAAAATAAAGTGATGGGTAAAACAACATGAAATTTTGGAAAAGCTAGAATTATAAAATTGCCTATGTAATACTGGTATTTAGCAATTCTAGTCACGAAAATGTATAGAAGTGATATATATGTTGTTTGCATAGCTTTCAAGCATCTATTGATCTTATGCTTACTGATACTGCTCACTGAAACACACTGAAAACTTTACATATGATTTCAAAGTACCTAAAGAAATCTGCATGCCCACAGTATCAACTTCATATTATTTGGAGGAGCCCAGGTTTGTCCTTTTTATTTAAATAATTTCAAAAGCAATTTATTCTCCTAACCCAACCACCTGCTTCGCCTTTCCTCCTTTCTGTCTTTATCTTCAGCCTTGGGCCCAGCCTCTGTTTCTTTGAATATACTAATTCTAGCTCTTAATTATTCTGGTTCAGCTCATGTGTGGGCTTTCTGCATGCTAGGAAAGGCAATACAGGGATTGTATGCAAAAAGGAATTAATTCAGTACATGCATCTCAACTGTAGACATTTACAGATGAGGTAATCACCCTGGAGCTCATTTATAGTTAGCAGAATTTTAGAAAGTGGAGTCCAGGTGATGATTCATCTAATGGCCTCTATTTGGCTGGCAAATCTCATCCGGTCTTCCTCACTTCAGTTATGAGGTCCGTGGTTACAATAACAACTGAAAGGAAAGTCTTGGTCAACCACAAAAGTTCTTAGATGAAACATGATTCCAACATATGATGCTTTACCTTTTAGCCATCAGTAATGCTTTATTTAAAGAGTAAATCAGACTTAAATTTGAGCGTGACAAGCAGGACCATGTTTTTGTAAGAATAGCAAAACATATATCCCTGATACCACAGTAATACTCATGCAAAAGTTAACCTTTATTTTTAATAAAATAAGAGATAAGAAGATACCAGAACTTCTGAATAATGTATTTTTCCTATGTGCGTGCATGGGGGTGGACTTTTGTTTTTTGTTTGTTTGGTTGACTTTGAGTTTTTTTTTTCTAAGAAGTCATTACATCTTTAAGGTAAAAGTAAGTATGCTGTAGAGAAAAACAGAAACAAAACCGAATCTGTTTCTACCTAACCCCCCTAAATTTTTGTGATATTTAGTTCAAATAATTTGCATCTGTTCAGGACAGATTATAAGTGGCTGAAAGTAGTCTTGGGTGAACAAGGAAGCATTGCACAACTCTTTAGCTACAGGGAGCTTTGTCTCATAAACCTGTAATCAAGTCTGCTGAATAACTAAACCAAACCACTATAAACTTATCACATAAATGTTTTAGCAGATCAAACAAAATCATAAAGACTCAGCTCTTTCCACCCACTTCTAGGAGACTATAATTTGACCAGAACAAGGAATATATGATGAGGTATTATGCTCCATCTGTGTTCTAAAACATATGGAGGATAAAAGCAGTTTGCGTCCTTTACTTGCCACTCTAACATGGTACTTTTAGATCATCCGATAATGGCTTTCTTTTGTATACAGTTCTATAAACAACATATTTTTATACTTAAAAATAATGAAGAAAATAACAGTAACAATATCAAAATATTATTCAAAAATCATAATATATGTTTATGAGGAAGCATCAAAGACAAATACTATGTAGCACTATAAATTTTCTGAGAGGTGATTAAGTTACAGAAAGTTTATAAACCCATATAATTGGGTTATATGATCCTGAGGGATCATGTGACAATTTGCTGGCCTGAACTTCAACGCTTTCTCTGCATAAATCCAAATTTTGTATCTAATTTTCTAAAATTTAAAAATTCTCAGGACACACATGTTTTACATGTATGTAAAACAAAAAAGAAAATATATTTGGACAGGATGAAGAACTTGCCTGATGTGATTTTAATAAGGATGATAAACTTTGCAAGCTATCAGTCAGTTAAGCAGTTTGAAGGTAGCTATTTCTGTTAGAATGATAAGAGACAGACTTGTCAGAGCGGAATAGGTATTGTAAACAAACCACAGTTTGATTAGTTTTCATTGCAGCTGACAAGCATGATTTGACTTAAGCAGGAAAAAGTCTATGTAAATACTGGAATAGCTGTGTGAACTCTGAAAGCAACTCTTATGTTTTCAGTTGCAGGCCTGTATTGAATTTTTGAGCAGCCGCTATCAGTTTCACACACATTTCCCTACATAAAGATCTGTGGTTATAGAGACTTGACTGACAGAATATTTCTCTTCATGCTCTTTGTGCACAAGGTTATTAAGCACAGCATTGCTATTGATAACAAGGGGCACAATTATAACTGAAAGTTGGTTTCATTAATGATAGGAACATGATTAGGATAGTTTAATATAGAGCTGCAAATGCAAAATCAGTCTACAAGAATAAAACTAGAACATTATTAAGTCAATGGTCGAATGACAAAATAGAAATGCTTTATGATGTATGCAAATACAGATAATAGATTAACATATTAATTGACTCTTTTCAGTATTGATGTTAGAGACCAGTAGTCAACACATGCATCTCCAGCTATACAGAACATATATTTCCTCTGGATGGCCTGCACAGTAATGGACAATGTAAAAAGGCAAATTATTCTACATTTATGCTGTAATAAACATCTACATACAAACTGCTTTAAAGAGAATGAAGGCTGGTCAGCCTCACCTTTGTCCCTGGAAAGGTGATAGAGCAGCTCATCCTAGAGACCATCTCTAGGTATGTCAAGGAAAAGAAGGTGATCAGGAGTAGTCAGCATGGATTCACCAATGGAAACTCATGTTTGATGAACCTGATAGCCTTCTACGATGAGGTGACCAGCTGGATGGACGACGGGAGAGCCATGGATGTTGTCTACCTTGACTTCAGCAAAGCTTTCGACACAGTCCCCCATAACATCCTCGTAGAGAAGCTCAGGAAGTGTGGACTGCATGAGTGGACAGAGAAATGAACTGAGGACTGGCTGGATGGCAGAGACCGGAGGATGGGGATAAATGCGGTCGAGTCTGATTGGAGGCCTGTAGCCAGTGATGTCCTGCAGGGGTCAGTACTGGGCCCGGTGCTCTTCAACTTGTTCATCAGTGACTTGGATGAGGGCAGAGAGCACCCTCAGCAAGTTTGCAGATAACACCAAACTGGGAGGAGTGGCTGACACTCCCAAGGGTTGTGCTGCCATTAAGAGGGACATAGACAGGTTGGAGAGTTGGGCCGAGAGGAACCTCCTGAGGATCAATAAGAAGTGCGGGGTCCTGCACCTGGGGAGGAATAACCCCAGGCACCAGTACAGACTAGGGGTTGACCTGCTGGAAAGCAGTTCCGCAGAGAGGGATTTGGGAGTCCTGGTTGACAACATGTCAACCATGAGTGAGAGTGAGCAATGTGCCCTCGTGGCCAAGAAGGCCAGTGGGATCCTGGCCTGCATCAGGAGGAGTGTTGCCAGGAGGTTGAGGTAGGGCATCCTTCCTCTCTGCTCAGCTCTGGTGAGGCCACACCTGCAGTATTGTGTGCAGTTCTGAGCTCCCTAATACAAGAGGGACATAGAGCTTCTAGAGAGGGTCCACTGTAGAGCCACAAAGATGATTAGGGGACTGGAGCATCTATCCTATGGGGAAAGACTAAGCGAGCTGGGCCTGTTTAGTCTGGAGAAGAGAAGGCTGAAAGGAGATTTGATTAACATGTTCAAGTACCTGAGGGGTGATTGTAGGGAGGATGGGGCCAGGCTCTTCTCCATGGTGGCCAGTGACAGGATGAGGGGTAACGGGTGTAAGTTGAAACACAGGAAGTTCCACCTCCATATGAGGAAAAACTTCTTTCCTGTGAGGGTGACGGAGCCCTGGAACAGGCTGCCCAGAGAGGTTGTGGAGTCTCCTTCCCTAGAGATCTTCCAAAGCCGCCTGGATGTCACTCTGTGCCACATGCTCTAATTGTCCCTACTGGAGTAGGGAGGTTGGATTAGATGATCTCTAGAGGTCCCTTCCAACCTTAGCCATTCTGTGATTTGGTGATTCTGTGAATTAGAGATAGCATTGATCAATAAGGTTGGTGAGGACAGATCTATACTCTAAAACATGATTTTACTGAAGATAAACTACGGTATTGTCATGAATACTTCCATTTAAATGAGTAAAATGTGGAACAAGTTAAGTAAGTACTGCAGAACAAAACAGAAGTAATTAGAGTAAAATCTGTGTGTGGAAATTACATCGTTGGCATAGATGTGTTTGACTATGAGGGAACAATCACTCAATTTTTACTATCATTTTAAATCCAACAACTTTGCTGGGCCATTGCAATACAGAGCTGAGAACTGCTACATGGGAGGCGGATTTTCCAAAATCCTCCTGTAAACTTCACAAAAAGGTGACCACAGCAATGACTTCTAGTATGCTGTGGCCTGTAGGAATCTCACATTATGTATAAATCAGCAGAAGATCTGGCATAATGGGACTGAATCGGCAGATTAAAATGTTTGGTGCCAGGATGTCTGCTTATATGATTGACTGGGTGACTTTGGGCAACTTCAGTCTAGATTTAGTCTGGTCTCTTGACCTAACATCCCCACTGCTGTGATCAGAGGTTGCCTAAGGGGTAGTCACTAGATCAGACTTTATATCTCCATCAGGAGTGATGAGTATATTTGATGAACACATAAAGCAGAGATTTTAACTAAGAACTTCCTAAAGACATCTGGTTTGCTGGCACCAAAACAGTCCTGAGAACTGCACCAGCATAGAGTAAGCACGTACGACTGGGACATGATAATATTTCATGGAGTTATTCATGGACTTTTTTATTACAGTCCACTAAATTTAGAATAGATATGTTATGATTTAATGTTTTTCTGGATGCCTTGAGGAACAGCTACCGTATTTATCTGTGTCATTCCACACTAAAAGACAACATTAATTGGGGAAAAAAAAAAAAAAAAAACAAGACAGGCTTAGTATATAAAAAAAAAGTGACAAAATTGTTGGTATCATTTAAGTGAAGGCCTTTCAAGCTGTGAAACTCAAGTACACAAGGAAAACAGTATCCATTTGTCTGGATAATCTATAGCTGTGCAGGAGATGGTAAATATCTTGCCAGTGAAGCACAGAAAACTTTTGATGATGCAGTAAGTGCAGAATCTAGGACAACTGATAGCATCATAGTAAGAATGAAGACAATATTAAAAGTAGTTGAGATCAAGGCAGAAGACATATAACAAAACTGGTTAGTCTAAGTGTAGATAATGGACATGTGAATATGAGTTGTTCAAAACAATTTACAAGCCATTTTTTTTTAATATATTAAGTATTGCATCAGCCACAACTTTGAGCTTATATATAAAAATAACATTTTTAATGCACTTTGGAAGAAATTCTTCCCATTTAGAGAAAGGTCTTTGGAGCAAAAAAATCAATTTATCTAAAAGATATTTCAAGATATTTCTGCTTTGTTTGCATTTGTCCTCTTTCCTTCAGTTAAACAGAGGAAGGAGGTAGCTAATGAGCAGAAGTGATATTTATTCCAACAACCCTTTCAAAATGATAAAATCCCTAGTTGTACAGTAACAAAAATCTCTGAGAATAGTAACAGGGTGAAGAAGGGCATTTAAAAGTATTGCCTCCACCTATACACAGCAACAGGTGAACAGGATACCTGATTTACATTAACTTGCTTCTCAGTCTGTTTTTTGGACATGCAACCTGGTTTAGAAGGCAGGCTGAGCTTCATGAATCTGTGCATGAAGTTTCTGTCTTGATATGATTTGAAACTACTACTGAATATTGTACAACAGCTACAAGGCAGTCTTCTTTTACAGTTCAAACATGTCTTAACATGATTTAATTGGTTCTCATCAACATTACTATGATAATAAAAATCTCAACAACAGTTGCAAAATTTCTCTCATCAATGACTCACTCATGGACAAGATCAAACATAAATGAAATAGAACAAGCGATATGTTGAGCAACTAAAGCTGACTCCTGCTGCATGAGACACTCCATACAGCTAATTTTGCAAAAAGACATAAGACCCTTTATTCTCCTCCTGGAAAGTAACATTAAAATTACAGTATGATGTGAAGCAACTGTGACAGCACAGCAGTCAGAATATCATCTTTGAGAGGAAGATTAAGCTATTAAAAGTGAATAACCAATTAGAGAGCACCAGCTTTCAGTGAACGCCTAGAAGCAGGAGTTCAGAAGCTGAAGGGTGGATCTTTATTTTAGCTTGTTTACCTATGTATCATCAATGTAATCTCTATTTCTTGCTTGTGAAAGCTTTTTGGTCTTCCATTGTACTGTATTTTTCAGCCTCTTATTTTTGTTTCTCACCCTGAAGAGTGGAACAACTCGTGCTAAGGAATATACACCCCATAGGATAAGACTAGGGTTAGCTAGATGCAGTCTACCTAAAATGCATACATTGTGGAAACTGGGTCCTCAGCATTAACTGGTTTGCTTTACAGATCTGTTCCTATTTATCTGCACCATGCTATGCAGCTATAACACAATTATTCTTACTGTTTTTAATATAAAATACATTCCCAAATGCTTTACATTCAAATGTAAAATGATGTTCACAAAATCACAGAATCACAGAATGGTTGAGGTTGGAAGAGACCTCTCGAGATCATCTAGTCCAACCCCCCTGCTCAAGCAGGGACACCTAGAGCATGTGGCACAGGGTTGCATCCAGGTGGGTTTTGAAGATGTCCAAATCATTCTTTACCCTCACCCTGCTCCCGCTCAGTAGATATTCAGGGGAATACATGGCAAGTACATGTATTACATGTTTGCCTTTGTGTGCCTTCTACATACCAAAATAGTGCTTAGGACAAATGTTATGAATACCTAAAACAAATGAAACACAATTAAAACAAGAAAAGTAAAACAGCAGTACTTTGAAGTGGGCCTACATGTTTTGTTTCCTTTCTGAGATAAACTGATGGAATTCCGTAAACCGATGGAATGAGAGAGTTGAATCGAGAAAAATACACTGAAAAGCAATGGGAGGAGAACAAGAGGGAATAAACAGGGAGGTGAAGGCACCAGAGTGGGGCCCTGCTCGCAGCTATTAACACCACCCAGGGAAAACCATGTTTAGACAGACCCTGAGGACAGACATCTGGATGGTATTGACTGAAAAGAGCTTGATATGAAGTAGGGACAGCAACAGCTCTCAAATATTGCAGGAGATGTCCTAAGCAAAGATCATGTTTAACTTCTGATTGCATAATTCACAATAATTCTACCTCCTTTCAATTATATTTAAAAAAAAAAAAAAAAAAAAAAAAAAACTTGGGGGGGAAATGTAAAGCAAATTAAGGGCATTTCTTTGTAATCTCTAAGAATTTCAATGATCTATGAGATTCTGAAAATTTTAGCACTCCAAACCCGCCTTTTTAACCTTCCTTTACCCTCCGGCCTACTCCCCCTCTTTACTCTCAGTCCTACTCCCTATGTAGGACCCAGGGGGGTCCTGCACCCCCTGTTTACCCTCGGGCTTACTTCCTATATAACTCTCAATCCTACTCCCCCTCTTTGCTCCCAGTCCTACTCCAATCCTACTCCCCCTCTTTGCTCCCAGTCCTACTCCCCTTCCTTACCCTCAGACTTACTCGCCCTGTTTAACTTCAGGCCTCTCTTCCGCTATCAGAAAAGTATAAACAAATAGAAAGAAAATCGGAAAAAAAAAAAAGAAAATCGAAAAAATAAATAGAAAGAAAATTGGAAAAAAATTGGGAAAAAATAGGAAAATCCTAAAGAAGATTGGAGAAAGAGAAAAAAAAAATTGAAAGAAAATCCTCAGCCCTCCTCCCCGTCTTTACCCTCAGACCTGTTCCCCCTGTTTACTCTCAGGAGTAATTCCTATATTAATCCTCAATCCTACTCCCTGAGTTTACACTCAGTCCTACTCCCACTGTTTACCCTCAGTCCTAGTACCTCTCTTTAACCTCAGTCCTACTTCATATGTTTATGCTCACTCTGCTCCCTCTGTTTAACCTCAGTCCTACCCCTCTGTCTTTACCCTCAGGCCTACTCCCCCTCTTTACCCTCAGTCCTAATCCCCCTCTTTCCTCTCATCCCTACTCCTTGTGTTTACCCTTGGTCCTACTCCCCCTCTTTGTTCTCAGTCCTACTTCACCTGTTTACACTCAGGCCTACTCCCCATCCTTACCCTCAGTCCTACTTCCTCTGTTTACCCTAAGACCTACTCCCTAGTTTAAACTCAGTCCTACTCCCCCTCTTTACCATGAGGCCTCTTCCCCCTGTTTAGCCTCAGGCCTACTCCCCTTGTTTACCGTAAGGCTTACTCCGCCTGTTTACACACAGTCCTACTCCCACTGTTTAACCTCAGTCGTACTCCCCGTGTTTACCCCCAAGCCTACTCTCTCTGTTTACCCTCAGTCCTACTCTCCCTGTTTACCCTAAATCCTAGTCCCTGTCTTTACCCTTAGACCTACTTCCCCTATTTATCCTTAGGACTACTTCATGTGTCTCACCTCAGCCCTATTCTCCCAGTTTACTGTTAGTCCTACTCCCTCTGTTTTCCCTCAGGACTATTCCACATGTTTATCCTCAGACCTACTCCCGCTCTTTACGCCTGAGGCCTACTTCCTCTGTCTACCCTCACACCTACTCCCTCCATTTACCCTCAGGCCTACTCCCTCTTTTTAACCTCAGGCCTACTCCCTGTCTTTACTCCCAGTCCTACTCCCCCTGTTTACCCTCAGACCTACTCTCCTTGTTTACACTGAGGCCTAGTTCCTCTGTTACCCTCATACCTACTCCCTCTGTTTGCCCTCAGTCCTTCTCCCCCTCTTTACTCTCAGGCCTATGTCTTCTGTTTACCCTCAGGCCTACTCCCATTCTTCACCCTCAGTCCTAGTCCCCTTTTTTATCTTCACTCCTACTTCCCCTGTTTAGTCTCAGGATACTCCCTGTGTCTATCCTCAGGGCAATTCTACTTATCAAACCTTGCAATTAGCAAGAGTCCTTTTCCAGCTTGTAAGGTGGAACAAGCCTTAAAACTGTCTGCCATAGTCATGATTGGTATTCAATTGGATACGTCATTTGGGACGAGATGGTATTATCCCATGTCCTTCCACATCCAGGAGAGAGCAAGGGCAAAATTCAGCAAATACTAGAAGACCAAGCGAACTCGGTTGTCTGTGTGAAGAATTTTGCTCTTGCGGATGGAGGAGAATATTTAACGTCAACGAATTAGGTAAGCAGTATAACAGACATGATAAATCATGTCAACAAGGGGCAGGTAATAGAGATACCAGCCCCTGATATTAGCCATTTAGTCTGCTTACCGAGACTTGCAAGCATATGAACTATGTCTGCCAAAGATAGGAGAGTTTTCTGAGACTAGACTCTCACTATCCGCTTACAATGGCCAGTAGAGAGCCCAAGGTTGGAAAGAAGTCGAACATTGCCAAGATACCATTTCCCTCTAGCACCAACCGGGAACCCCAAAAACTCAATTTTGACAGCCAATGTTAAACTGTGAATTTCACCTTTTAAATGTTGATATATTCTGGCCTTTTCTGGCATGGCATCGCTTCTAGGATCATAACTGGAAACTCCTCCATTGCTGATGAAACTTTTTCCGGACACCCATTCGCCGAGATCCAGACTCTCTTAATCTCCTCTTGGATCCCTTCTTGGAGCACAATGCTCCTGATGACACTATCTTCTGAATGGGCAATTTGTACTAACCTGCGAGCTTGGATATTTGGAATTTGGCTCGCCAGACGGGGGAGACCCAGCCTGCCATCCTCATAGCTGACATACATAAAGGATTGCATCACAGGTGCTAGGCAGTAGGTGTAACCAGCTCTTGATGGCAGATCTTATTGAAAGGTCCAAGGAACGCAAACAGGTGGCGCTCAAACCAGCGTGACCTGCATCAAACAGCAATCTCGGGATTGCGTAACTTCTCAGGATGCCATCTTTCTTGAGTGGCTTCAAAGGGGCGCCCTCTATATTCCTCATCCAACGGGCCAACACCTCCAACAGTTCTGGTTTGGATAGATCTATCCAAGGGTCTATTCTCAGGCCAAGATATTTCTTGGAACTGCCCGGATCAATCATATCCAATTGAAAATCTGCAGTTGTCCAAGGATCACAGTCACTGATTGCATATGACTCTTTCGTAGGCCCGATAAAGAACCTGTGGCACTTCGAGGCTTGGACCCGCAGCCGAATCCGATGACAAAATTCTTCCACCACTCGAATACTTTTATGCATACCTTCCCAAGATTCGCTGAGCAATGCAAGATTATCCGCGAACACCAATGATGTTATATGCTGCTCTCCATACTTGTAGCTGAGGGCATGTTCTTCCAAGTAGCACAATAATGGATCTAATGCGAGATTGAAGAGGATTGGGGAAAGCGGATCACCCTGCTTCACTCCCCCAAGGATCTTAATAAACCCAGTGCACAGTTGTCCCATCTCTAGGGGTAGTCCTAGCTTTGGTATATAGGTCTTTAATTATGTCGATGATATGTTCATCGACACCTTTCTGACCTAGGAGCTGGAAGATATGTTGATGACTGACAAAGTTGAAGGCCTTAGCCAAATCGACAAAGATAACTCTGAGCATCCTTCGATCTCTCTTGGCACTCTTAATGAGCGTCTGGAGGAGCTACAGATTTTCTGAGCAGCCGGGTGCTGTTATAAACACCCTTTGTCTTCTATTAATGGGACACGCTTGCTGCAGTCTAGTGCTCAAGAGCCGGGAGAACACTCTGAGTATTATTGACCCAATGGCAATGGGTCTCCAGTTGTTAATGTCCTCGATCTTCCCGGGATCGGTCGACTTCGGGATCATAACGGTCTGTCCAGCCTTCATTTCATCCGGAACCCTTCCTGCCAACAGCCACAGGTTGAACAATTCAGCCATTCGGCTGCCCTGAGGGTCTAGCTTAACCAGATCCCTCAGGGATAGGCCATCGAGTCTAAGGGCGGAGTGTCAAGACATCTTCACCATATTCTTCATGACCTCCCTCATGGAGATCATGGGTATGAAGGCGGAGTTGTCAGCCTTTCTCAAACTCTGGAACGAGCCCAGGCTGGTAAAAGGGACAACTTCCTCCCACTTTCTCCTGAATAAGTCATACACCTTTTCATCCAGAAGGGGGCACTTGATGGACTCGATATTATCGAGAACGATCCCAGCTAGCTTCCTACGATCCAATGCAAAAAGCCACTGGTACCTGCGGTACAGTCCCCATTGAACTGCACTGCATTTCATCCACTTTCTTTCCTCCTTTGCAGGCATGGCCTTGGCTGGATGCTTATGATGGTAATGTATTCTGTGTCTACACTCAGGGCTATTCTATGTTTGTTTTCAGGCCTACTCCCCCTCTTTACCCTTAGTCTTACTTCCCCTATTTACCCTCAGAACTACTCCCTGATGTCTACCCTCAGTCCTACTCCCCCTGTTTACCCTCAGGCATATTCCGCCTCTTTACCCTGAGGCCTACTACCTCTCTTTAGCCTCAGGCCTACTCCCCCTGTTCACCCCCAGACCTACTCCCTCTCTTTACCCTAAGTCCTATTCCCCTCTTTAGCCTCAGGCCTACTCCCCCTGTTCACCCTCAGGCCTACTTCCACTCTTTACTCTCAGTCCTATTTCCTCTGCTTACCCTCCCTCCTACTCCAGCTATTTAATGAACCTTGCGAATGCAAGGCACCTTTTCCAGCTTGTAAGCGGGCTGTCTACTATGTCATGATCGGTAAGATTGGACATGACATTTGGGATGAGATGGAACAATCCCATGCCCAAGAATGCAGCCAAGGGAGAGCAAGAGAAAAATTCAACAAGTACTAGAAGACTGAGCACACTCAGTTGTCTGTGTGAAGAATTTTGCTCTTGAGGTCAGACTAGATGTTACAAGTCTAAGAGAGGTGTAGGTAGGCAGACAATAGATGACCCATGTCCGTTGGGAGCAGGCAATGGAAAATGCCAAGCCCCTTATGTATCGGACGATTGAGTTTGCCTACCACGTGACACAAATATATGTATAATATCCACCAAAGATAGGAGAGCCCTCTGTGAGAGGACTCTCGCTATCCACTTACAACGGCTAGTAGAGAGCCCAGTGTCGGAGAGGAGTCCATCATTACCGACATACCACTTCCCTCTAGCACCGACTGGGAATCCCAGGAACTCAATTTCCATAGCAGATGTCAACACTCGCACCTCCCCCGCCAGATGTTGGTATTTTCTGGCCTTTTCTGCTGCAGCGTCACTCAAGGTTGTTATCCCGCTTCTGTAGCAGACTGTAACATCTACTACCTTGGCACAGGATCCTTTAACCAAAATCAAATCTGGCTTGAAGAGCTCGTTGGTACTATCTCTGAGATGGGGCTCAATATATATCTCCCATCCTATTTTCCGTGCTTCTTCAGCCAGAACACCACAGATGTCATTGTGCCTTTTGATCCTGGCCTCCTGGACAGCTGGACAGTAGCCAATTATGTGGGAGCAAGACTCCCACTCCAGGGGACAGTGCCTGCATCCCCTGGATGCGCCCTCACCTAGGCCACAGGCCAAAAAGTCCCGAGTGGGATAGACATTGGCCCACAACTGGATAGCTGTAATTAATTTGTGGTGAGGAATGCGGCCATAATGCAAGAGCCAGCTATTTACTCTCAGGGCTACTCCTTGTGTCTACCCTCAGTCCTAGTGCCCCTCTTTACCCTCAGTCCTACTTCCTCTGTTTTCCCTCAGTCCTACTCCTCCTCTTTACCCTCAGTCCTTCTCCTCGTGCTTTCCCTTAGCTCTACTCCCCCTGTTTACTCACAGTCCTACATCTCTGTTTACCCTCAGGCTTACTCCCTCTGTTTAACCTCAGTCCTGCTCCCCATTTTTACCCTCAGTCCTACTCCCCACATTTACTCTCAGTCAAACTCCCCTCGTTTACCCTCAGTCCTACTTCCTCTGTTCACCCTCAGATCTACTCCCTTTCTTTACCCTCAGATTTAGTCTCCCTCTTTACCCTCAGTCCTACTTTGCCTGTTTACCCTCAGGACTACTCCCCGTGTCTACTGTCAGGCCTACTCCGCCTGCTTACCCTCAGTAGTACTCCCTCTATTTATCCTCAGTCCTACTCCCTGCGTTTACCCTCAGCTCTACTCTACCTGTTTATCCTCAGGCCTACTCCCCCTGCTTACACACAGGGCTACTCCCTCCACTTACTCTCGGTCCTACTCTCCCTGTTTACCCTCAGTCCTACTCCCTGGTTTTACCTTCAGTCCTACTCCCAGTGATCTTGTTTTGCAGTAGGTATCAAAGGAAGGGAAGACTAGAAGTGAAAGAAACAGTTGTCAAAAATACACACAAAATGGACAAAAGTTAAGCTAAGGACATATAAAGGAAAAATGAATCAGGATGGATTGCACAGGCTTCACTGATAATCAGTTTGCCACTGCATTGCAGTTTATTACTGCAAATACGAGCAAGAAGAAATAAGCAGTAATTTTTTAAATTTGGAGCCCTTTCAAACTGGCAGCATTCATCCCTTGGGCTGACTCACAGTTAAGCTCTATGAGGAAGAACAAGAAGGTAACTCTCCAAGAGCTGTTTGGCAACATGCAAATAACAGATCCAAACCAGATGCACAGGGCTTCAGCTCTCATAGCTTCTGCAGTCTGCGAGCGGAGGCCTTTCTGCAGGGACAGAACAACATGGGGTGCTCTGCCTTAAAATTTCTGGAACCTCAACTGCCTTATGGGTTTAATTATAACAAATGTTCAATTTTACAACTGCCAGGCAAGTCTTTTTTGCAACTGCATGATCATCTTAAATGGCAAAGCACATGTTGCTGTGCAATACTTTGCAGATTGTCTGTACTTACAGAGGTTAGGCATTCATAACAAGCTGTGATCTCTAGCATCTCAATCATATCATTTAAATATACCATTGAAATTAAAATATTTTTGATTTTCTTTTTTAATCCACAAAGGGATATGGAGTGGAAAGTGAACTTTGATAGGGAAATTCTACTGTAGCATATCTGCTTTAAGTTCCTATTTCTATTAAAATCTATTTCAATTTAAGTGTCTTTAGAGGGAAAAAAGAAAATTTGCAACTGTTCTCTGAATGTTGTTAGCCTGCTCAGAAATTATTTCAAGGTGTTTACAACATTTTAGAAAACTGAAAATATTTTAAGTATTCAAAAATATAGTCTAGGCCTTGGTGCATATAACTTGACTTTACATTTTCCTTGGAAAAATGCTCAGGTATTGCCTAGAGTTTTATTTTGCTGTAAAGTGGAGCATGCAGGAACAAGTGTAGATGTGTGCAGAAGGGAAGCATTCTCTACTGTTTTCTTCTATTTTTCTTTGTTTTGAAATTAATCAACTGACAACTACACAAAATAATGTTTTCCTGCATATATTTAGGTCAAACTCAAGTAGTTCATCTCATCCTTAGTGTAAGAGAGCATATACCTAGGCATCCTCTCAGATGTTTTAGGCTGTTTTAGGCCAGGCTATAGACCCTTCTACGGCAAGTACCAGTTTATGTCAAGCCCAACACATGCAGCATGGGATTTGCACAACTACCTCCCGCTGGTAGGATGTACATATCAGCAAGACCGCAGACCTTTTTCTTCTTGCATCCCCCTACCACAGGCAGAATTGTTCTCATATTATCAGTGACTGGTTGACCATGTGTGCCTGGGACACTGAAGCTGCACAGGATGAGTGTTGCTCTGCAGTGCTAGGTGTTACAATGCAGCAGGCACAGTACTACAGAGAGCCTTGCTAGGAAACACGCTCTCTGCCTCTAACCTTCTCTTCCATCAGTTACATCCCATTACCTATGACATCCCTCCTCATTGCACAGACTGGTGTTCCCTACATTATATGAATATTTGATAACATTATCTGACATATGCAATTTTGCATAATGGGAGAGGATAAGAGAAGTCCTTTTTATTCATCCATTCCTGTCAAACTCCCAAATCTTTCCTTTCTTCAGATATTAACTAGAAAAGTTAATTTAAGATGATTGTGCAGTTGCAAAAAAAAAGTTGAGAGGGCAAAAAAAAAGAAGCACAGGCTTGCTTTATAACCTTTTTTTTTCAAGACAAGCAACAAAAGAAAACTATGAGTCATGCCAGTGATCTGTCTTTCTCTCTGGGAAATACACCTCTTTACTGGTCTTAACTCAAAATAAATGGCAATACTACATGAATCATGTTTCTACCAAGGTGAAAAGCAGCATGTTAGTACATCTTAAGCAGATTAAAGAGCAGATTAAACTCCCACAGAAAGAAAAAGTGTCTTTGGAGGAAATTCTTTATTAAAAGTATGGACAGTTAAAACATTTGAAAAGAAGAAATGTAAAGACCTTGCAATGGCCAAGAAAAAAAATCAGTGTGAAAAGGGAGTTAGAATTTAGTTGAAGCCAAAGACAGCTCTGTGTAGGATATCATTTCAGCCCAGTGCAGCGACTGTGTCTATATGCATGCATGATTATTACTATTTTAATGTATACATACATATTGCACAGGTATTGCTCAAAGAATTGCACGGCAATACAACAGTTTTTCTGAAATCTCTTAATCTCCATTGTACCCCCAGTATTCAAGTTCTCATTTCATCCTCAAGGAAAAATAACTTATCCACCCAGATAGAAAATTTGCATAACAGAGGAACTAGGAGACCAAGGGACACACAGCATCACAGTTAATATAATCAGACAACAGTTCCTTTGGGTTGGTTGCTGTCCTTAGATGGTTTGGGATTTTGGAGCTCATTTCCTGTAATAAGTAGAGGATCTTCCTCACAAACAGGAATTCATGGTTGGAACAGAACAGCAAATTTGGCTTCCCTAGTTCTGTCAGAAATTCCCTACAAAGTTTCTCAGAAGCCTACTAAATTTTTAAACTCCTCTGCCATTCTTTTTACATCCTACTAAAAACTTCTTAGCCTACTTTATTAGCTGGAAATGAATGGTGACTTAGTTATATATTCTTTCAGCTAAATATGTAGCTCAAAATAAAGTGCAATATAGAATCACAGAAACATAGAATCATTATGATTGGAAAAGATATTAAAGACCATCAAGTCCAACTGTAATACCAATCAATACTCTAACCAGTAAGTCCAGCCAATACTCAGATAAAATGAACTTAATACTAGTTCCCATTTTGATATATGTGTTATTTTTCTACAAGCTCTTTGGTTACACTTTTTTTTTCTTATTTTTCTTTATTTTCTTTTTCTGTCTGAAACTATCTCTTGCCAAGATGGAAGTCTAAATTGTTCCTATTGCGTGAAAAATAGTAGGAAGGAAATTTTTTTTTCTATTGGAATAAAAAAAATCTATTGATGCAACATACTGGAGGAAGAGCGTTTCTGCTTTTTAAATCACAGCATATATATATAAATATATTTTTATATTATTATATATAGTGTGTATAAATATATATGTTTATGTTTATATCTCTATCAGTTCCTCCTGTAAGAAGGCTGGAATCAGCATTGTAGCCAAAGCCACCAGCTTCTTAAGCTATTTCTGTAACAGTAGCATGAACAGTCAGATCTTCACTATGCCTAGTCTACATAAGCAAATAGCAAATGAAAAAGCCTATATTACAGAATGTGTATTCTAAGAAGGAAGCCACCTGAAGAAGTTTTTGATAGCAAGGAGGAGGACAACATTATCAGATGTACACTATGGTCTAACATGGGTTGGCTGGATCAACTGCTAATGCCAGCCCATTGCACCTAATTGTTACTATACTATTTTTATACTTTTTTTCTTGTGTACTTATAGGAATACCAATATTTGCATTCATCTTACACTGGAAAACATGAGTTTATTAATTATTAATGGTATTCTCACAAGTCAGTTACCAGGTGTTCTTTTCCAAAGCTAACTTCTTAATTGATTACCTAAGAAATCTTCCATGGACAAGAATTGGACCAAGTCATAACTTTCTTTAAAGGAAAAAATTGTATATTAATCAGATCCTATATGCATGAAGACTCAGATAGATTCATGTTTAGGGATAATGCAGTATTTCCAGAACTGACTTCCACTGGGCCCAGTCCTGCAAGTTTTCAAAAAGAAATCAATGCAAAAAAAAAATAGAATTTCATACTTTATGTGGGAGTAATAGCACTTGTAAAAGTGCTAAAGAGGGATCTAGCTATTGGCTGTGTCCATTCTTGGTGTAACTTTCTATGGCAGCATAAAAATATTAAATCGACTTCACAGCTTTAAGCCATACTCAGTAAACATGAATTGCTTGGGACTTCTCTTTTTCTCTTGCTCCACCTTTTCCTTCCTTTGCCTCTCCCCAGTGGTTAAATCTCTGGGAAGAAGTTTCATGGAGCTCTTTCAGATCCTAACAGAAGCCATTTCAGATAAGTTAAAAGAAAGCTTGAGATACTGGGGGCCTGTGACAGATGTGCTCCTTCCCCAGCTCAGCCTGACTTCTCATAAGGAGCCCTGTTCAGGTGTTAACTACCACATTATCTTTTCCTGGTGGTTACCTCCCTGATTTCTTCCCCCACCCAGACATTAACTATCAATAACAGTCCTGATGGCCCTATCCTGATGGGGAGATAAGGCTAATTGTGAGTACACCAGCTAACAGTCTTTTCTGAATTGAAAGAATGACTATCAGTCAACCATCTTATCCCATAAATATGGGACAGCCTGAGAGCCCATTGAGTGCTCCTTGCATTGCAGTGGGCTGCATGCCAGGATCTCCCCTTGAGCAGGGACACCTCTCAAGGATGAGAGATCCTTGCCACTACAGATTTGTAATAAGTGACTATAGTGTGCCTTTCTTTTTTTGAACTTCTAAACTTTATTTTGTAACTGTGCACAAATGCCTTAGTCATAAACTGTTGACCAGGTCTGGGACTAGAACTGGATCCAGCCACACCCAGACTCCTCTCAGAAGGAGTTTGGAAAGCAAGGGGGTCCAGTCTGAACCTCGTGACCCAACAGGAGGGTGTCCTTGGTAATTCTGTGTGTATCTTGAACCTCCATGCACTAAATAATAAGTGACTTTGCCATAGAATCTTGTGAAACCATTGTCATTATCAATAAAATCTATTCCTATTTCTTTCCCACGAGTGAAGTGCATTGTGTCACTCATCCCCACCACCACTTGTTCTGTGACAGGGCCTCTTAGTTTCATCATCTTCTGTTTATCAGTAGAGCTGTATCCTGAATGCCATCACCAATCCTAAATATTGTAGTATGTCCTATGGAGACAGTCTGTTACGCAGTTAGTTCTAAGACATTTAATGTTCTGCACAAATAAGAAAATATTGCAGTTATATTACATAGCATAGCAGAGACAACAGTTAAAGCTATCATGAAATTGGTTGAAATTGGTCAGGCAGACATTTTCATAACTAAGCATCAGGAATTTTATACTTCCCCATTTAAAATTCCTGTAATAAATTTTGAAAACAAGACACTGAACTAAATGAACTTCTAGTTCAGTCTAACTTCTAAATACACATTTTAATAGAAACAGAGAATTAATGGTGAAAATGAAAAAAAATGATGAAGTGAAAAATATTCCTGAAAATATACCTGTTGGCCAGATTAACTGATGCATACAGCACTAAAATTGCTTATCACCAAGACAAGACAGTTTTCAATAACCCATCACAGACTCCATTTGTTTTTGATGTTAGTGTAGACAAGAGAAAACATGTAAAACAAGTCAGCTCATTTTTATTTTCTTAATCACCCAATGTTCACACTTAGAAGGACAAATAAAGAAGTAATAAAATATATGAATACTACTACTTTCTATCTTCGGCATACTAAATAAATATACTTTATTTTAGTCACAGTTATGATATTGTTGACATTTTGGCTACTACCTATCTGGTCCAAACAGAGGATCTTCCCAACACCCAGGAATTCATGGTAGCAAAAAGCAGCAAAATTAGTTTCCCCAATTCTCCCCAATTATTTTCACTGGAAATAGTATGCATCAGGCAAGATGGTCTAATCACTCCAAAGATTCTAGGGTAACAGTTAGGACTCAAAGATTACAGGTTATCAACACTTATAGACAGATAATCTACAATTCAAAAAAGGCATAGAATAATTCAATCAGAATTATACATATTTAGTCAAGTAGTAAGTAACACATCAGATTAAGCTTTAATTATAAAAATAGCAATACAAATACAAACCAAAAATATGATAGAAACTTGCACACTTATTAAACTGACATCTAATTTACTTGGTTTGAATGACAACAGAAAGTTGCCTTGAACTGTTCCTGAAATTGCAATGATTTTAAACAGGTTCAAAAGGCAAATTGTATTTCACTAATCAGCTATGCGATGAGCAGTCTGGCACAGTTAATGACTAATTTGTATTGCTAGTATTACCAAGAATTGGCCTCAGGAGGGCAGCAAATGACATAAAGAGAGATTTTCAAACATGTTCCAGCCCCAAAATGGATCTTGGACTACCACAGGCATGTGGAATACAGACCAGAAACTGCAATGAGTCCTAAACCACAAAATTCCCTCCCCCCCCCCCTTTTTTTTTTTTTTTTTTTTGATCTAAATAGAATTAAAAGACACATTGAGTACACAGATAAG
Source organism: Tinamus guttatus (assembly GCF_059628265.1). Taxonomy (NCBI): domain Eukaryota; kingdom Metazoa; phylum Chordata; class Aves; order Tinamiformes; family Tinamidae; genus Tinamus; species Tinamus guttatus. The sequence continues at coordinate 124,107 of NW_028288826.1, read as the reverse complement.
AGGATTTATCAGTTTTCATTTCTAGGCTATTTCAGTGTGCAAATGTTGCAGTTTTATAGTTTCATTTGTGTACTTTATTGTTATATACTTCTTAGTCATCCACAGATGAGAAAAGAGCTCTGAGTCCGTTATGCAGGCATAGGTTTGGGTGCAAATGAAGACAAAGGAAAAAAGGAAGGTTAAAAGGGAGAGAGCCTTGTTAGGCTTTTTTACTCACCATCTTCTCCATCACAGCTCCCAAGCCTGTTCTGCATCAGGAGGAAAATTTACAGATGATTTTCTCCTGCACTGTACTTTTAAAGTTGGATATTTTTGAAAATGTGGCAGAGACAACTTCAGGTGTAAAGCTACAACCTGCCTTTGCCTTGAAGCATACTTGCTGCCCCATTAAGCATTAACCACACATTAGTGCAGCTGGAGCAAGTCCCAGAGTGGAGCAAGTATATCTTGGATTGGAGGAAGTACTGGGGATAGAAAGCATGAAAATTTATAGGGGGATGTGCGAAAGAGAGGAAGGAGGTTACTAGAGGACATAGCTCCTAATGATTCTGAAATCCCCTTATGATCTCAAGAGGAGGGTCTTCATTGGAAAAGTACTCTGCCTAGATGCAAGAGGTGCACACAAAAGATAAGGTTTGCATTTAGCTAAGGTTTGCATTTAGCTGTAGCCTACCCCTCAAAAGCACAAGCAAACTCTTTCATGCTTCGATTTATTTGCAATACAGACAATGCAAATAATTTATTTTACTGTATGTTTGTCCTAACTGCTGTATAGGGCAACTACTTTGCATTTCGTAGTCTGTGCTGCCACCATGTGGCACGTTAGGTATTTTTCATTGAAAAGTAAAAGGGAAAAAAAAAAATCCTTCCTTCCTCCTCTTTCCTCCCTCCCCCTTTCCGTTTGCTGCGGGCCTAGAACTGCTTTCTAGGGTGGACATTCTAGAATTTCGTATAGTGTTTTAGAATTTTCCTCAAATTTTACTGTTTTTGCTAGCTTCCAGGTTTTGCTGGTTTTGTCCTTTGCTTGCATAAGCAACAGATAATCCAGCCTGTAATTCTGGTCAACCCTTTGTAAAAGTCCCAGAAGCCACAGAACTTTTGATACAGCAAGTCATCCTCAGGCTCACCAGAGTTTTATATGCTGTGACCAAAAGCTAAGAGAAAAAAAAATAGAAAGTTCAGATCTTCTACTAATCATATTTTTCTCCTGTGAAGAAAACTTGTCTCGGCTTGGTAGTAGAGCTTCACCATCTACCTCAGTGTATAAAATGAGATCTCCATTTGCCTGTTAGCATCAGAGAAAAAATGAATAGCTCTCTGCCTCCCACCAAACCATGTAGGAGGACAGGAGAACTGCCTACAATATTTCCTCTCTTGCCTCTGTAATAAAACAAGAAGACTGTATATTTGCAGAAATTTAGGTCCTTAAGAAATCTGGTTGTAGAGAATTTTAGAAATTCATTCCAGCCATGAACTAGCTCATCTCCAGTATCTGTTTTCTACCCTCCTATGTTCTATGGAGATTGCTAAAGTACAGAATTTAATGCAAATCCTACGAAATGCAATGAGAGGATTACATAAATTACAGCAAGCTTTGGATCATATCTCCTGTGGTCAGGCAGTTTATTTGCAAGTTAGGCAATAGAAGTTCTGGAAATTACTTTCTTAACAGGGAAAAATAAAGAAGAAAAAAAAACCACATGCTGCATATGCTATGATTAAAATGCCAAAAGGAATAAGCAGCAATTGCTTTATATTAAATAAGAAAAACATAGTCAAACAGTGTTCATCAAAAATTCCAAACAGATTTCTACATAGCAGTTAGAAACTAAACACAAAAAAAGCCCTCTGATTTATTCTGTAAATTTTATCAATATAACGGCATATGGTTCCACTTTATATCTGGACTCTTCTGAATTTTCCATGGGCTCAATGAACTGCCTCTTCTGAGAATCTGGTTAACAGCCTGTAACATGTTCATTCATACATTTCCATCTCACCTATCACTAATAAAAGAGCATTTCTGATCCAGTGAAGGAAAAGGAAAAACAAACACACAAAACAAACAAGCAAAAAACCCCAAAGAAATAAACAAAAACTCCACATAACCCTACTGCCCTTGGGGAAACAATTAAAGGGAGTTTTAATCTCTGTTTTGCTTGGCTGTCTGTTATTAGGTAAGTGACACTTAATCAAATAGCTCCAGTCAGCCGCATCCCTCCAGGCAATGTTATTTTTCTTGGTCAACATTAAGATTACTGAATGATACTGACTGCTGTTTAAACTAAAATTACTTTCCTGTAAGAAAAATGAAAATTAATTTTATTTTATTAATTTTAGAAGGTAAGGATTAGCCTAAGATTCCTGGAAAAGTAGGAATTACAGACTAAGCTTCTATTTAACCCAGGATCCTGACCCAGACATCTGTGCTCCCTGCATAGGTATAAAACCTCTTCAGAAAAATATTTGTTTGTTTCATGAAATAACATGAAACACTCATCCAGAAAACAAAAAGTACCTTGGCCTGACTCAGTACCTGACTCAGGCTATATTTCCCACCTACAAGAAACCCAAACCCAAAATGGTTGCTAGACTCATGCTTGTCTTCTATTAAAATGGATCTATCCTGAACATAAAAAGGACTGTACAACCAACTGTGAATCCAGGATGAAAAGAAGATAAAAACTTGCACACGGTATTTTTGTTGGCTTGGTCTAGGAGGATGCTTTAATAGTAGTTTTGGACAGACTTAGGGGGTGATTTCATTTATACCGTAGTTGGATACAAACCATATGCCAAGGTTGGTATGTATACTGGAACTATCCTGATCTAAGAAAGCAGCAGAACAAGAGCTTGAGCAACAGCTAGTTCGGGAGAGTAGGGGTCTGAAAAGTAAGCACAACACTCCCACTTGTAAACTCCTCTATTGGTTATAGCTTTCCATCAGAGGCAATGAGAGTGAGATTCTGATAATCACTTGTTTACAGGTAGTATGTAAAAAAAAGAAAAGTTTCTGGAAGATGCCTTCATCACCTTAATACTAACTTTCTCACTCATTTCTTAATGAAAGTTAATAAACAAGAATAGAAATCTGTTCCAGAAGTTATTTTCTGTTTGTTAGAAAGGTATAGCTTAGCTGAAATGACTACTTCTATCATTGCTGGGAATGGGTAAATGAGCTTTTGCCAAGGTCTTTCCTCAGTTAATGATATGCTGTGTCTAGACAAATTTTCTCATCTTTGCAATAGATGCTGAATGTAGTAAACATCATGTTAACAGCCTAAGTGTAAAAATGCAGTCATCCTATCAATTGTAAATACTTAGTTATGAGCACCATTTCAAAGCGTGTTTAATTTATTTCTGCAAGAAAAATATACTATCTGCATAACCAGATCAATGTGAAATGAAAGGAGTAAACAACAGCTTGCAAAATAAATATCATGAAGCAATTCCCCACCAAAGCTTCAGTAATTACTATATGGAGTAGGCTGCCGTTAATACAACAATTAATTAATTTTTCCAAATGAATTATGCAAGCCAATATTTTTTCTTCATTAATGTTTTGTTGGAGTCATTATGTTCCATTAATGAATAACAAAGAAGCAATTGGAATTTTATTCTAGCTGATGTGTGCTAATGTGCTTAACTTGAACTAAATGTGCTTCCAGTATGTAATCAAATTTGAATCAATCAAATCAATTTACCGCGGAAAGTCCTTTTGGAGCTGCAGCTGTTTAATATGGGTGTCTCTTCTCAGAGAAAAATACAGACAAAACCCAAAAGACTACATGGCTCTGGAACATACAACACTGTAATTAGGAAACAATCTGTCTTATTTTCATTAGGAGGATGCTGTTTTCCCCACTTCAAGATCCATTACAAGTTAAAGTAGCAAAATTATTTCCTAGGACTAAATCATCTAATGAATTCTAGATTTCTTTTTTCTGTCTTTGAAAGCTTCATGAATTGTAGCTGATTTCTTACAATTTATTTATTTTTCACAAGAAAAGCAGGGAGTGAATAAATCTGATCTGACAGGATAAGTGGAGTTTATACAACCTATATATTTTTACCTACACAGTATTGTTTTCAGGAATGGCCAATTCATTTTAAAGTGGGACTACAATGAGCAGTGCATATGATGAATATTTGTAGTTTTCATGAGAAACTTTCTTTGCGAAGTTCTGAAAATGGATTATTGCAACTATCTGATCAGATGATACAGAGAAGATGAAACTAGATTCTTCTTGGAGGCATGCAGAAATAGTTTTTTTTTTTTTTTTTTTTTTAGAAATGATATATTTATTTGCATGTTTTTAAGCCGTGAAGCTGGTCAAACATGGAAACTAGTTGTTCACAGGATTGAGAATTCCTGTTCTTGGAGTTCAAGACATGACCAAACACTGCTCCAAGCAACCTGATTTGGTTAAGTCCCTTTGAGTAGAGAGTCCAATTAGATGACCTCTGGAAGCCCCTTCCAACCTAATTTTGTGATTCTAAAATTTGTTTAAACTAATGCCTATTCACCAGAAGCCAAATAAAATCAAGATAAATTAATAATCCTAATAATGCAGGCTTCTCTTTCTTAAGAATTACCTGTTTCAACTATTCTACAGGTTAGAAATTAGCACAAAACTCAAAATGTTTACTCTCTGCAATGTTAACTTTTTTAATGAAGAGGAAAAAGAAAAGTAGTCCTATCTTACGTGAAACTTAAGGTACCAAAAGGACCATACAGAGAAATATGTCTTTGAATTAGAGATAGAACTTCTCAAAAGTAGTATACTTCATTAGACAGTTCAGTGTGCTATAAGTATGTTTAGTTATACACAGTTATAAGTATAGATACTATTGGTTATGTAGATATGTACATATACATACAAAAATCAAAAATATATTTCATAAATATTAGAGAAGTAAACCACATATGTGGTTTTCTCTTTTAAAAATTTATCCTCCAAATAAAACTGCTTGTGTCTTCAGTGTTGATCAGTAGGAAATATTAGAAAATTCTCAAAGGAATTAAACAAAATATTAAGTCCAAACATTGTCAAATAGCATATGAAAGCAAAATGTTACACTATTAGTGCTGTATAACACTTCTGAAAGTGTTATTCTGCAATAACAATTCTGGAAGGTCTTGAAATACATACCGTACCAAGCATCTCCCAGAATTGCTTGTGAAGGGACCCTACACATATTCCTTTGGAACATGTAGAAAAATATATGGAGAAATTCCTGTTTCAGAATCACTGCAGTATTTCAAAACAGAGCTACTGTTTGCTGGGTTGTTTGTTTGTTTGTTTTAGATGAAAGGAAAACTCGAAGGTAATTAGATGCTTAGTTTCCCATTGCAGTTCAAGGTAGAATTAGGTTAAGAGGAAGGACTAGGGAACACAAGAAATGACAGTAATTGCAAGTGAAGAGTATATGCTTTCTCAGTTATTTTCTATGTCCAAAAGTATTGGTGTTCTGCTTTTCAAAATCTGATGCTATACTCAAGTAGATAAAATATCAGGTTTCGTTCCCCTGGCATTGTGAGAAGAACCTAAGTAACTGACAGTATCTATGTTTTGAAAGGGAAGAAATTATTATATACAGCAATACTTTACAGATTAACTGCTGACTGGCAACTCAGAATAGAAAAATATTAAGAACAGAAATAGTTGCACTGAAGTACACTATAAGTTACATCTTTTGTTCTGATTTTCCTAATACTCTAAAATTGTTTTGGTATCATATGCTACTAAGAGAACTACCATGAAGAAAAGTGTTTACAAATTAAGATCCCTTAAATCATTTTCACCTTAAACTAACCTTTATGGTAATAAACATTTACCAGTTATTTCATATTGTTTGGAATAATTAAGCAATGTTATTGTATGTACTGTATTTATTGTTGCAAAATGTTCACTATAAATATTATCAATGTATACAACGGTATCTGATAATATTCATCAGTGAAGTTGGTAGGAATTATACAAGTTTGTTGTGATGCTAAAAGCTAAGGAAAATGAGTTTTCTAGTAAAATATCCTTGGGCATATGTTTGTAGGTGGTTACTAGGCACAAGGATTGTAATGAACTGAATTGCTACTAGGAGACCGGAATTTCTGGTGAAAAGAGAGACTGACCAGCTAAGGCTCATCTACTGCAGGGGCTTTCAGGCTGCTCTAGACTGCCCATGGTGTGGCAAACCTGTCTGTTCAAGACAGGAGGAAAATATCCTTTATTCCTGCTGATCCATCTGCTGCGATACATTCAAGCATTAGCAAAAGGTTTGGGGACTCTTGAATGAAACAAGATACATGAAGAAGGCATAAAGTACAATTTCATCACATTCAAAGTTAGTTGAGATACAGGAAGAAACATTTTCCTCCCAATTCAGACTTATATGCTGTTATATAACACTTCTTGAATGTGTTTGTGTTCTCCCTGTCCGAACAGTCTCCTTTCCTGCCCTCAGAAGGGGAAGTAGCCCTTTGGGAAACAAAGCAATTTGAACTAACTTTGCCTGACAGCATGAATACCATCGAATCCCAAAGAATGGTTCCTTTCAAGACCATGAAATAACCTACCATTTCCTCAGTGCCAGCCAACCCTAGTGTACACTGAATATTTCTACCTGCCTTTTGTCAGTATCAAGCATCTTTCACTTATGCCCAGGAGAGAGCAATGAGGAGATGCTTTATATAATCACCTTTTCTGTGAATTTTCATGACACCGGTTTTCAAATCCAGGTGGAAGAGCAATTAATATTGCGTAAAGGCCTGGTATTCTTTTCAACTGTGAATAGTTATACTGGGAAGTAATAGTCAGGCACTAACATGTTATCCTGCTGGCTGCTGTGAGCATGAGAAGAGCTCAGATCGAACAGGTAAGGTGGCAAGTAGAATGCTTAGCCATAAAATAGTCCCTTTATATGTAGTTAACAGTAGAGAAAGAAAGCAATATGTAAATGTAACTTATATCTATGCACAGACCTACACTGTGTCTAGGATGACGGGAAAGATTGGTTTTGTATGCTTTCAAAAACAGGGCTTGAGGTGGAGGACAAAAAGAAATCATGCTCCAGAAACAGAATCCTGAGCATGCAGCTCCCAGCTTGCAACCAAGTCTTATATAAGGGACAAGTATGTGCAAGAGTTAAGTCTACATGAGGTCCTCCTCATGCAGAGCATTATCTACTTCAAAATGGACTGATGAAAAGGATGCATTCCTAAAACTAGGAAAATACAACTAAGAAAAACTTGTTAATTGTGTATGTCCAGTTAGCATTTACTCAGAAGCTGAAAAGTGACTGGGGAAGTATACTCAAATGACTTTATGCTTTAACATCAGAAGCATCAAAAAGAACAATGAAGAAAAATATTGCCAGATGATTTGGATAGAAAAAGATTTTTCCTTATGTCCTATTTAAATCAACAACTCACTTGTAAAGGGATTAGATTTATATCTAAGATATATATATGTGTATATATATATCATTGGCACAGATTACATACACATACTCCAGAATTTTTTGCATTATTCAGGTAAGACAAAGGCCAAGAGTTGGGCACAGACAAATTGCAAAAAGTTTGGCAGATGTACAAGACCACTGCATATTAGGCATTTTTGGATTTTGATTTAAATAGCTGGCACCCTAAGACATTGACACTTTCAGCCTTGGACACATATCTCAATGGCCTAAATTTGGAATTAGTAGAGAAAGACAGTCCCAGAGAGTAATTCAGAGCAGAAAGCCAAGCTAATTTTGGTGCTCTTCAGAGCATTCAGAAACACCTTTCTTCATTGAGAACATGAGCTCTGTTTAGCTCCTGAAGTTTCAGGAGCCTGAAGTTTCTCTAAGTAAATACTACTGTCTTTGTTCACCACGCACACTGTGCTCTGCAAGAGGAAGCCATGGAAAGAAGACCCAATGAACAGTGGGAGCAGAAACAGAGTTCTGTATTTTACTCCTCTATTTTAAAGCTGCAGTTGATCAAAATCACAAGAGGAGCTTGCAAGTACAAGAGACCCTACAAGAGACCCTTTCCTCAGAATCAGAGAAGAAAGATAAAAAACTTAAGTGAAACTTCTTCACTGTCTTGCCAAGATGCAGTTTGAAACAGCCTTAGAACGAGCAGTCTGAACCAACTTGCAAAGTTGCTCTTGCTTTGAGGAGGAAGAGCATTTACAATCTGTTTTGTCTTTTATATTATAAAACATTTGTCTTATATTTCAGAGTAACTCTCCCTGTCATTACAAATCATTTGATTAAGGGGTGTGGAAACTGTGAAAGTGAATGCCCTACATTAATAATCATATTAATGCTTATTAATAATATTAATGTCATTATTAATACTGCATCCTGTAGCACATTCACTGCCACAGTTTCTATATCTCATAAACAAATGGTCACCGATGGACTTCTGCCCATATTCTGTTCCATTTGACAATATGGTATTACTAACATTACATTTAATGAGATTGGCTTGATTAAAGGATTAAGTACTAGGTGAAAATGAAGGCTAATCATCAGGAAGTCCTAAATCTCCTGCACTCAATCAACAAGATTTGGTTTAGGGACACTAGATGAAGTCAGCCATTAATCTGTTTTGGTGGTGAAAAATGTTCCAGCTGCAGTGAAGCCACTGTGGTGCTCCTATTGCTGCCCCAAAAGCAGATTCTTAACCCAGTGTGCAGAAAGACAATAGACATGTAGAAGTGAAAAATTTTATTTTATTTCTGAGCAGAGATGGTGGAAGGTAGTAGGTCCACTAGCACACTTTCACTTATCCCCATCCAGCATTTACTTACAAGGCTTCTGGAAATATTTTATGCAAATCTTTTCATTAGTTATCAATATCAGTTTTGTGCTTGCCCTACAATGCCTTGGCTAATTACCACAGAGTGTGGAGGGGGGTGGTAACCTTATATTATTACCATCTAAAAAAGCACTTGAAATACAGGATTTTTTTCTAATGGCTACCTCCCTCCTTCCACTTTCTCAAACACCAGCAAATACAGTCCTTAGTGGCATCCTACTTTTTTTTGTAGCATTACACAGTTTTCTTCCAGTGTCTCATCTCAACTGATTTACAGGTTACTTGGGAAAATACTACCTGGAAAAGTAGCATCTCTTGAGTGCTTCTTTACAGGTATCTGCTGGAAGAACACATACAAATTAAAAAAAAACCCACACAATAATCTTGACTGTGAGTAGATAAAGGTTGCAAAGTGTTTTAGGAAAAAAAAATCTGGATGAGATGGCCAATTTATAGAGTTTTTGTAAGTTAAAGGGCTGCATTTTGTAACACCTTGTAGCACCTGAAGAAGTTACCCTGTGGCTATACACAACTTCTGACAAAAATAAAAATCTCCTCAGGGTTGAAGATGATCGTGTAAGGGGCTACTGGGGACTGTGCCACAAGAAGTTTTATATGGAGAGGGAGGAGGGGAGAGCCAACAAAATAAAGTTGCTGTTCCTATCCTCTCGATTACAGAGAAACTAGATGTTCATATTTTAGGATGAACGTGGGTCTAAGATTTTTGTATAGTATAACATAGTAGAAATGCTGAAAAATAGTAGTAAAAGTATACCACCAAACTAGCTGTTAGATGCTTGATCCAGGGATACCTGCCATATGTTTTAATGAATAAGATACCTAAGTATCACCCTCCCCTGAGGTGTACTTTAGATCCAAAGTGTACTAGTGATCCTAAAGTGGATAATTCTCTCCTTTGTCTGTGAATTGAGTGCTCAGTCTCTGTTCAGCTGTGCAAAGAATGGCTTCAGTCTAGGAAGTTTTGCTTCTGGCTGTACTTTAAGGGAAAGGTTGCCCTAAGTAATTCTAAAGGAACCCCTTTAGAATATTGTTCAAAAAGGGCTGCTATGAAATTATTCAACACATCACAATAGGTGATTGGTTCATAGAATAATACCATAACATACAAGTGTTGTGTATCATCTTTATTCACTCACTTCCATTTTTCCAATATACTTATTTCTTTTACATTCCACTAGAAAAAAAAAATGGTACTTTTTTTTTTTGGCAGATTAATACCTTCCTCCAAGTCCTTCCCTCATCTGTGTCTAATCACTTCTGGAAGAAAGGAGAGAGAGAAAAAAAAGTCTGCATTTTGAAAGAAATGATTTTTTTTAATTTTTAAATTATAATTTTATGAGTAGCTAAATACTAATTCTATATATAGTTTAAGTAGTAGTAACTCAGATGTAACTATTATAAATCAGATGAAAACTAGAAGCATGGAATCATGTATAAGAAGAATAATCTTTACTATTGTTAACATCACCCAAGAACACCAGAAATAAAACTATATAGGAAGAATATTTGTTGATGGCTGTGTTTTATAGGCATCAGAAACACACACCACGGATACGCTGCATGCCATGCAATTTAACATGATTGAAGTCTCTCTTCAGGAAAAACAGATTTTACTCTCCTTCCAGAAACAATAAGACTGTTGGTGGAAATGTTTAAAGAAACTCAGAGAAAGAATAACTGCATGGTACCTAACCTGCTATTAGAATTGAAAGCTGAAGCTCACAGGAAGTAATGTGATTCATTGTGCTACGTCATTAATTTTTATGAGCAAAATGATTACAAAATTCTACAGGGAGGGGAAAGCAATTACTTAATGATGTATAAAAATATCGCTATAGATATTTTTGAAAACAATCTGCATAAAGACGTCTGCATGAAGCCTTGGATGGTACAAATAGCCAAGTTGGTGGTGCACTTTTAAACTGTAGCTGAGTAATTTTTTTAATTTTTAACTCTGTCCCAGTCACTGTTTAACATTCCATACTCACATACTGTCTACATTGTTAAATTGCCTGCAACTCCAGAGCAGTCAGGCAGTACTCAAATTAAGCCACGAAGTAATTAGATTTCTATCACTGAATATTCACAGCTCAATTAAATTATTTACAGAGATGTAGACAATTTCTATAGACACTCCCACAAACTGTAAGGAAAAAAAAATCAATATGAAAATAAAACAGAATTTGATACCTGTTAAATAAAGAACCTTTCCCTCCTTCTTAGTTTATTTAAAAAGTCAGCTGTATACAAATTTGGGTGTGCATACTCACACTCTTACAATAAAAAGGATGAGCTGAGGGAGAGAGCAAAAAAAAACCTCCCTCTGCTCAAGAAACTCCAAGGCTTATAAAGAGGATATTTTTTGACAGGCTTCTATACTATAACTTATTAAGCCATTTTGGTAGCAAAAAAATAAAGCACATATCTCTTATTTATCCTAGCAAAAACTGATCAGCATCATTCAATTTAATCTATTGAACAAATCAGAAAACAGCAGTATTGGTCTCCTGGCCAAGAATCTTATTGCTTGTCAGTGTTGCCTGAAGTCCAGAAAAAAATACGAAAAACCCTACTTTGACAAGAGAATGATAGTAAGGTCAATCCATGCATTTTGTTTTCTTCTTTGTAGGTGCTGAAAACTATGAACAGATGAATAAGTGAGGTGTTCAGAGCTAATAATAACACTGAATGAAGAACATCATATGATATATTGTCAGAGAATAGAAAAAATCATTATTTCAAGCAAATAAAGTAAGTTGTCCTTTTGCCAACATTCTTTCTTATTCAAATACAATCCCACCAGCTCTGAAAGCTAGGTCCAAATGAAGTGGAAGGTCTTTTACATATAAATATTCATGTGAGTGATTAAGACTCAGCTCTTCAAAGTCACCCGCTCTTTTTGACTCATCCTTATTTTGAGGTCAAAATAAACATGCTGCTATATCACCTGCAAGGTACTGGTTGCTATCTTTCTATGTCTTTTTTGCTATCTATTTTGGTTAGCCCATTACAATAAAATGGTATTGAAAAATGGCAGCATGTGGTGGTGGGCAAAGCAGAAGAAACAAAACCGAGATAATGCAGCAAGGCATAATTAAGTAAAAGTCAACTTTGTGCTGCTAGGTCACTTTCATCTCTCTACGAGGTTAATTAAGAGCAAAATATGCCTTGCGTACACTAATGAGCCCACTGAGTCTCATAGCTAGTGGTTCTGTCTTCATCCATTAAAACACAGGAATAGCTTGTGTTTTTCAGCCTTGAATTTTAACTGAAGCTGGTGAAATATTAAAACAAATGAGATTTCAAACTGATCTTCAAACGCATTGTGTTATCAAAATTGTCACTGTGTGGCATGCAAGTCAATGATATAATGTATAAATATTGTAAGCCATGAAAAAAAATGTTTTCCTGGCCCAACATTAAAAATGTAACAGTACCTTAGTTCCCGAATTTGGAAGATTTGTGTTGTTGCTTGCTCCTCTTCCATTGTAAAGAAATTCTTGGTCTTGTTGAAAGAAACATGTACCATTTTTAATTTAAAGGGGCAAGGAGCTATGGTTTCAGTTTTAAAGAGTTGTTTCTATTGTTGGCATATGTGCCAGCAGAAGCAACTGTTGTGTTGCTACTAGATGAACTGCTCTGCTTTGCCTAGCAGATTACTAATAGACTTGGCAGAGTCAGTAAATACGAGGGCAACGAAATCTAGCTATTGTGCAGTAGAGTTTGATAGAATGTTAAATGCCTGGGGGATGAAAGAGCATGTATTCAAGTCACCCACTGAGACTTTGAATCTTATCTAGTTTGTACTCTGTAATAGGACAAGACCTAGAGAGGAACAGTCTTTTGAATGTGATGCTTAGAGAGACTCTAGTCTCTCTTCTTTCCCTCCCTCCCTCTACCAAAAGACAGTTCTTAATGTACTTTCTGAAGAAGCAAACTTACTATTGCTGTCATGTGTCTACTTGGCCTTTTGCTCTTTAAGAAATTCTGACTTCAAGGACAATGCGTTGTTTGTATTGAGTAGTGATGGCAATATTTGTTTACAAAATTCTTTGATAACATATTGCAAACAAAATACTAAACTATAGCCTGTAATATCCCACTGACCTCATTACTGCCTAATATCTTTATTATGCATTGCCACATATACACTTTTATCTGGTCATTCATTTGCTGTGTTCCTGGCTAGCATTTGTTTTTTTAATACTGATTACTCAAATTCTTCTTCTTTATCCTTGAAGTCAAAATTCCTGCCAACTTTCTTCCAAGCTTCTCTTTCAGCAATAACTAGCTTTTTGAGTCTAAACATTAAGCTGCAGCAAGCCATGTACTGATGATTCAGCTATGACTGATGTCTGCAGACTTGAGCTCTCATTTTGTAGTATTATGTGGCTGTGTTGTTATGACCATGTAATTCTGCTAATATAAGTTTTATATTTGAGGAGTGGAGAGGGCTTTCTGTCATGCACCCAACACCTATATGTGAATCTGTTTAAGACTTAATCATGTAGTGGACTAGACAACTAGATATTTTCCAGAAGGCAATGATTTGCCAGTGTTTGCTCTATACACTTGATATCCCAATGGCTGAAAAGAGGGGAAATGGATAAAGATGGAACTTGGCTAACTTTGTGCTACTAGGTGCAGTCTTTGGTGTGCCACTGAAGGTAAATAAGAGCAACTCAAGGATTCCCCACATCCATTCAACTCATTCCAGTGCTCAGTCTCCCTCCCAGTGAAGAAGTGTTTTCTTACCCTCAGAAAGAATTTCTCTTGTTTCATTTTGTGCCCATTGCCTCTAAACCCTATCCTCAACCTTCTTTTCTCTAGTCTAAACAGTCATTGCTTTCCCTGATTCTCCTTGTATAAGAGATACTCTGGTCTCTTCAATTAATACTAACGCAGCTCAGGATGCCACTGGCTGCCTTTGCCACAAGTGTGCTCATGTTCAACATATTGTCTGGTAGGATTTCCAGCCCAGCCCACAGCCTGCACTGGATCATGAAGTTGTTTATTCCTGTGTGCAGGATTCTACACTTCCTTTTCTTGAACTTCATGAAGTTCCTCTCTGCCAATTATTCCAGCCTTCTGAACGATAGCACAACTGTTTTCTTCCAGACTTGTATTATTGGCAAGCTTGCTGAGGATGCATTTGGTCCAATTATCTATTCGTTAAGAATAAAGGATGAGGAATGGTAGGACATAATCACCTTACTGTTGTGAGGCTTTTAGAAATTCTGTCCTACTGATCTGACAATTCAGGCAGAGAAACACTTGTGCTCTTCACACACACATGATGCCCTGTGGGCTCAAATCTTTGCTAGTTTTGTATCTCTGCACTTTCCTCCTGCGTAGTGTATGAAAAGTATTTATACAGCTAAGAACTGGTGGGTGACTTTAAAGAGCTGAGTCTTAATCATTCTTCATCAAAGCAAAGAGATCTCTGGCAGGAGTATAGGTATCTAAAAGAGCAAGTCATTAAAAGAGTCCTGTTTTAGAATGGGGAAAAAGTTTAAGCCTTTTTGCTCCTACAACAGCAATGAGTTGTGGCTGGCAGTGCCAATGCATCCATTATCTTTATTGCAGGCTGTTAAAGGTCAACACGCTGGAACACTAACATGTCTCGGGCTTAATTTAGAAGCAATAATTTGAGGAGACTAGCTAAAGAAAAGGAAGAAAAAAGAAGAGATGTTTTCATAAGTAAGAACTGAGGGGTTTAGAAACAACTAAATATAAGCGCAGCTGTGGCAGATAAGTAAGAACTAGCATAGCAGACATTTTCCAGTAAGTCAATATCTTCCTTCATCATTCAACACATCTGAAAACTGCTAGGCTTCCCCCTGCTCCCAAATCCTGTCTGTCCTGTATTGAATGTGCATCTCAGGTCAAATAATGTGTTCCCACTGAAAGAAAATTGTCACGTAAGATAAAGAATAAAGCAAAAGATGAATGTGAATTAAGGTCAGGTATATAGAATCTTTTCATTTTTTAAAAAAAGTAATACACTTTCAGAGAAATGAATGGGAATGCTTATTATCAGGCAGTTTTTCCCCTCATCAGATGCCTTCTGTTCTGCCTTACCATTTTTTGAATTATTTTATTTGCTTTAATAAAGAAGAAAAAGAGGTACTATTGTGCATTTTTAACTACTCCTGATAAAGTTTCAGTGCTTTAACTAAAAATAATAGGCACTTGCATACTGTCCTATTATTATCAGGACTCCACGAGGGAAGGAAGTCTGCAGCTATGTTCCTATCACTGCTTCTTCACCTGCTTCAGCCTCCTGAGTACATGGCTAACTTGTCACTTCTTTCTGGGGAAACTTTCTCAATTGGGTATTAGATGCAACAATTTCAATAGGAAGAAAGGAATAGATGACATAGGAGAAGAAAGCACTGTTTTGTTGCAAGTTCAAGGACTATTCGCAATTTCAAATTACTTAGGCCAGGAACAAGAGGTATTTGGAGCAGTTCACTTTTTTCTCTGAAGACCTTGATTTGATGGTCTTGTTCTTTACATATATACTTTGATCCCCTTTTGCTTCACGGTCTTTGCTTCTCTTTCTTCCTCAGGGCTCCAGTGTTCAGTTTCTGCTAGTTTTGTACAGTTGCCTAGATAAAGGAAGGTGTGGGGATGGTGGGAGGAGAGGGGAAGTGTTAGGAAGGAAAGGAAACAAAACTAAAATAATAAGTCTGTCAGACCAAAACTTTTGTTACTCACTAGATACCACTAGCATGTATGCTTAGCTTATATATGCACTTATATATGCTTCCTAGCTCAAAGGATCAGTAATCCTAGGTACCAGGCAGAGAACTTAAAAAGTTCAAGAAGAGATTAAAAACATAATACAAAAAACTTAAATCAGAAAACTAAAGAACTGGTTCTTCATTAAGGGGTAAAAAAATGATTGCAGATAAACATAAGTAGAGCAAAAGCTTCCAAATAGATCATTTACAAATTAGGCAGCTGAAGCCAAATATAGTGGCCATACAGACACCATGGACAGAAATAAGGAGCTTGCCAAATCCAGTCTTGGATAGGAACTTGCCTATCCAGTCTAGAAAAAAAAAAAGTAACAAAAAAAAAACAAAACAAACAAAAAAGGAGATTAATAGGAAAGAGAAAACAAAACAAACAAACAAAAAAAAACAACACACACACAAAAAAAAAACCCGCGGAATTCGGTTGAATGGCCGAATCTGTAGCTCTGATAGCAACATCCCTTTCAAAGATGAATCTCAAGATGTGGGGTTTCTGAAGGCCAGTGGTCATATTGTGAGCAAGCCAGGTAAGGGCAGAAGGGCACCAGACCTAGATGAAAGGGCAGAAGGGCGACAGGCCTAGCTGAAACGGTGAAAGGACTGCTAACTAAGAGATAAGGAGTGCGGCGAGAGTCAGATAAGGAGTCAAAGAGTTGAGACAAACAGGAAGAGGGGGACAGTTGTTAAATGTGAGGACATGTGGGCACTGTTAGTTAGCCTCTGCTGGTTAGCCTATCACACTGTATAGTTAGATGCGTAGACGCAGGGTCTTAACCAATCATTGCAAAGAAGCGCTCGCGTGTACGGGGAAGTCTTGCATATAAGCGCGATTGGAACCTTAAATAAACTGGCACTGCTTGATCACATTGATCATGTCCGTGGTATCCGAGACCCCCGCGTCGACAAACTGGCGCCCGAACAGGGACCCTCGCGCCGAAGGCTTCCAGGAGCGCTTACCAGCGGCGGTACCCGAGGGTGCGGGGGGATCCAGCCGAAACAGGCGCTGCCCCGGCGCCTGGAAAATCGCCGGCGTAAAGACGAATTTGGAATCTCACCCAGGACAGGTGAGCGGCTGGGGAGGAGATGGGGTCCATGCTAAGCTCTGAGAAAGAAGCTCCCCCAACATATCCTTTCTACGAGGGGACTAAAATATGATAAGGCCTTACTCGAGCCCATGTGGGACTGGATCGGGTCAGAGTTGTGGGAAGAAGTGAGTAAGGGGTCAAAAGATGCTGTCAAATTAGCCACTGGGTGGCAGTTGGTACGACAGGTATTAAAGGAAATGAAGGCCGAACACGCTGCTGCAACAGCGGTGCTTATGGCTACCACGTCACCAAGTTCGAGAAAAGCGGCTACCTCCTCTCAGGAGCTGTTCATGGGCCCACGATTACCATCCGACAAGCCGCGAAAGCAGGGGAGTTCTGAGTCCACCCATCGCCCAAAGGACATCACAGGGCCACCGACGGATTGTGAGTCTCCCGAAGCTGCGAGCAGTGTACGTGTAAAAGCCTTTGTGAGCACTTCAGGACCGGGACCACCACGCCACCGAAAACTGCTGGCGTTTGGAGATCCATCGCCAAAACCCCCCCGCCTGCTCCTGCAGTGCCTACACCGTCTGCGCCCCCGCTTCTGGACCCCCACAGTGAGCCTGAGAAACGGCCCGGCTGGGTCCAGGACTTGTTGAATCGCCTTGAAAAATTAGAGAAGGGGGCCAGGGAAGAAAAGGCGAATGAGATCAAGGAGACTGATGTTGCTGAGGGCTTGACAACAGCCAGGGGGGAGGTGCAGGGGGATTTGATCTGTCTTTTAAAGTGGGGGTTGGAGAACTGTAATGCTTTAAGTGAGGACAGAAACCGTTATTAGGGCTATTACTTCTATTTGCTATGTTCGTCTGTATTATGTGTTGTATCCTTTGTATATAATGATGCTGACACGAGGTATGGTTGAAAGAAGGAAATTTGTATGATCTGTAGAGTCATAATCAGATTTTGAGAAAGAAGATGTTTGCCTGCAGACATCCTCTAAACTAGTTTGAAGGTCAAACACCCGAGAGAGAGGAAGATGAGGAAGGCAGGAGCCTCAGACTGACGGCTGGGCCCACTTACTGGTATGTGCACCTGCGCACCCAGGAGGGAAGGTTATGTGACTGAAGGTGGAGTTTGTCCGCCCCCTGGTCTGCCTGCTGGCACGTACTGGCCCTACGTGGCAGGATGCACCGGGCATAAACAGACAGTGCGGAGAGAAAGAGGGGGTGAGACTCCTAACACTGACGCCCACGTTGTCTCTGCGGGGACGCTCGCCCGTTGGGAGCCTGTCAGCAACCCTCTAATCTGCCAACTCGAGAGAATGGTCAGTCTCAGTATCCTGCCGACAAGTGTTACCTCAAGAGTAATTATTCATATTTGCTTCTTTAATGTGCTTTCACCTGAATAGAGGCTCGCCCGTAGCCACCTTGTTTTGGGTGATTATCGTCAAATCCCAGGCCCATTTGCACCTAATTGGCGACGAGGATGGGCTTTGGCAATTGAAACAGTGGAACTCACTAGTGGAGTGCGCAGCTACGTGAGGTCGCGCCACCGGATAGAAACTGTGTTTGTGCTGTTTGTCTCTGTGGTCTTTAGATCTTTATTGTGTAATATATATCAGCAGAGAGGGCTGAATAAGCACAACAAGAAAGTGCAGAATTTGAAAGCGGGAAAGCCGAGAATAACTCAGACTATGGCGTCCCCCCCACCAGTGGAGGACTAGGAGCTGTACTCTGACTTGTATCCTTGGAAAGAGACTAGGGAAGTACTTCAGCACAGGAAGTAAGAATAAAGAACCAAATGCTGAAATGCCAGCTACAAAAAAAAAAAAAAAAAAAAAAAAAAAAAAAAAAAAAAAAAAGTGGGGGGGAGAATTGGGAATTATGCCTGCAGAGAGATTGACAAAAGCAGTATATGTTTTAAATTTTTTGAGATTACCCCCGGACAGCCTAGTCCCTCCAATGGTCAAACACGGAAACACGGGGCTGGGCTAAAGGGAGCCCTGACAGAAGTAACGTCAGGTCCGTGTAAGGTGATGTTGAGAGACTGGAACCAGATGGGTGCCAGCGAAATGGGTGAGACCTTGGCTGGAAGGAAACTCGCCTAGATCAGATGTAGCAGGCAAGCAACCAGTACCCTAGCTGTGGAAAATGTGAGCCTGCAAAAGGAAAACATGGGAGGAAGAAGTGTTACCGTTGTTATTAGCTGTATATTGTAGCTTTTAGGAGGTAGTATTGCTTTTAACACTATTATAGGGGTTAATGCTGCTTTTAGTGCTAATGGATATGTTATGCTTTTTAGGCAAATTGTTAATTATAACCAAATCAAGAGTTGTTGGCTTTGCGGAACAGCAGACCGATTCGATGCACCGGTGTTAGGTATTAAGTGTTGGGATGGTATTGTTGATTCTATGTTGCATTCTACTAGTTGTGCCTTGCTTATTGAAATGTGTATCCAATATGATTGAGAATGCTGTAAAGAAGGTTTGGTTGGCTACAATCACTGATCAAAACGGGTTTGATGATTCTACTGATTTTCTTATGCATTTTGGTTGTCCTTCCCTGCCTGATGAAGTGTCTGAGACAGACAGTGGACAAGGCGATCAAAGACATGTTTTGGGTAAACCATCAAGAATTCTGGCTCGCTCAAAAACAAGAAGGGGGAATTGTGGGGTTTCTGAAGGCCAGTGATCATATTATGAGCAAGCCAGGTAAGGGCAGAAGAGCGCCAGACCTAGATGAAAGGGCAGAAGGGCGACAGGCCTAGCTGAAATGGTGGAAGGACTGTTAACTAAGAGATAAGGAGCGCGGCCAAGAGTCAGATAAGGAGTCAAAGAGTTGAGACAAACAGGAAGAGGGGGACAGTTGTTAAATGTGAGGACATATGGGCACTGTTAGTTAGCCTCTGTTAGTTAGCCTATCACACTGTATAGTTAGATGCGTAGACGCGGGGTCTTAACCAATCATTGCAAAGAAGTGCTTGCGTGTACGGGGAAGTCTTGCATATAAGCGCGATTGGAACCCTAAATAAACTGGCACTGCTTGATCACATTGATCGTGTGAGTGGTGTCCGAGACCCCCGCGTTGACATCAAGACAGAGTTGTTATGAGCCCAGTCAGGACATCAGCACAGAACACATCTCTGCAGCTTAGAAAGTCAACCAAAACTGCAACCCTACGGCCCTTTACAACAGCTAGTTCCACAGCCTTCCCTTTACTGAAAGCCTTCACATCTCTCTCTGTCTACCAACCCTTCATATTCTAACTAGAAGCAGAAACAAAAATCACTATATTTCTAATCTAACGTTACTAATTAAGAGTTCAGCACACCACAAGAAGAACCTTCTTCCTGAGCAGTAAACATGCACTTTATCTACAAGTACTTGTAAAAAAAATACAAACTTTATGTTGATTTTTCTTTTCTTATTTTCTCCCTTATAAACATAACCTACTCGTCAAACAAATGACCAAAACTCTTCTTAAGCCTATCCTGCTCTATTTTATTAAAAGCTTCTCCAGCCTGGATCAACTCTAGCCAGCAAATAGCCTTTCATGAGAGCCAGATGCTCATTAACTGCTGTGGAGGCTGCTAGGCAACTAATTACAGGGGGGGCAGGATGGATTCATTAAAGAAAGCTGTTACATATCCTCCTTCTCCTTGAAGGAACCTGCTATCCCCTGACAATGTGAAAAGAAAGCAGGTAATCTTTTTCTCTGCATGGATGCCTTCCTTTACAAACAGAGTCAGAGCAGCTGTTGCAGAAGACACTGCTAGTCTTCAGGCAGGATCTAATTATTATGGCAGATGTTACCAGGTGATTCTATTCAACATATGTCTGCTTAGGCTTTCACAGGCAGACTTGTACCCTGAGTCTACCAGAAGCTGTATAGTTGTATAGAGGTGGCACAGAGCCAACAGGTTTGATTTTTTTTTTTTTTTCCACAGGGTTTATTAATCAGTTTAGGGTTGTACTAGCTACAGTTACATGGCTTTTATCAACTCGGAGAAAAACAAAAAACTTCTCTCCCTCTCTAAAAAGCACCCTCCCCCAACTGTAAAACTGAAACTAAGAAAACAAAAGCCTCCTTTTCTCACAATCTTCCATAATCACTTTGTTGTGAGTATGACTTAACTATGTTGATAGGTATTTTCAGTTATGCAGGTTTTGGGGCAGGGAGAACTGTGCAAGCAGAGAAGGGGTTTCATCACTGTAAGTGGAAGGGATTCTTTTGCTTTATTTTAGCTAAAGAACAGGATTCTTAAATTAAAAGATTGTTGCTGTGCTGTTTTACTGTCTCTGTAGCAGTGCTGTTGGCTGTAAAACAGTTAATGCTTTGGAAATACACAGATGCCGTGTCACTTAATCTCCCATAAAAACCTGCGCTTCCAGGTTATGTGCATTTTTGAGGACTGAAGGAAGGATAATCATCTTAGCATTTGTGATACGTGTTGTTATTGTAAGTATTAATGAATGGGTCCAAAGCTGCAATACCTACATTGACTTTTTTTTTGTGTGTGTGTGTGTGTGTGATTTATATGTGCTGAATGTGTTTTCAAAATGGAGGGAAATGTTGACTGGTGAAGATACAGTCAGTCAGATGAATTAATTTGCCTGTAAACTTTCATTAGTGTTTTCAGTTGAGTTGGAGTTCTACAAAACAAGGTATTGGGGTTGTTTTGAATACATATGCTAACTTCTGTATTTTGACATTTGGTTATCTCTGCTTAAAATGACATCTACTTCTTATCCCTGATTAAAATAAGCTTGTTAAAAGACCTATGAAGAGTGTAATATCTAGCATGCAGGCAAAGTGTTATTCCACTGTGTGTGGTGAAATCCTCTTATTGTGATTTGGAGGCTGGATGTATATGTAAATCTGTTTTCTGTGTTCTAACAAAAATAAAGAGCCCCAAAAACTACTACTTCAGTTCATGTCTGTATCCCACATAATCCTTCTAATCTGGGTTTATGCCAGGGTACAGCAGTGAAGAAATGAATAACTAAATACTTCTCTGAAGTTCTCAGACATGTATAATATCCTGCATTGAATTAATTTTACCTCACACTTTCCCTCAACAAGAGGAACAAAAAAATGTACTCATGTGCTTTTCCAATTCAGTGAATTTACATGCTACCTGCTCTTTCATAATAGGTAACACATAGGTTAATTTAATTACATATGCTATAAAAAGGAACAAGTAGCCATACTGATCCTGTTCTGTTTCAGAGGTATTGATCTTCTACCTTACTAAAGATATATACTTTTTCTCTAGGTAAGTGAGTCCCCAACTCTTATGTCTAGACCTACTCAAGAGGTGCAACTGTTGCATCTGCTTTCCTTTTCTTTGTGGCCTGCTGTCTAGATCTTAAAGATTATTTTTAAGGTATGAATATCAGCTGTCTAAAGGGACATTGGTACCAGCCATCTCTAGTTGGCTTAATGGGTTATTTACAGGAAGCATTATAACCTAACTTGCATCAAATAAGGACTAAAGGCATCTTGAGCAGAGCAGAAGTAGCAAGACAAAGGTAGAAGAGCCTAGAACTAACTTCAGCAGTAGCTCTACCTTATTTGAAGATATTTGTGTTCTGTCTTTCAAACTATTTGCAGTCTCAGTTTATCCCATGGATCTTAGCTTGGCTTTTGAACATCTGTATGCTTTCCCTTTCCTGGTTGTAGGGCCTTGTCCCTATTTCATTCAGTTAAGGTGCCAGGTAAAGCAACTTATATATCAGTTACCTTCAAACTCAAATCATAGGATACATCATATCTTCGCCCCCCCAGCAAAGAATAGTGTTGATCAATTAAATCAGTAAGTGACAGTGTGTCCTCTAAGTAACAGACTGCACTGCAGGCCCTCAGCATTGCACTGCCTCACGTTCCTTGTAGGCAAAGGGTTTGTTTGTTTGTTTGTTCCAAGAGCTTTATTGAAGATGATGTTTTCCATCTTTGTTTCTTCTTCTTGTAATGCTCCATCAGTTTCTGAAACAATGCCATTAGCAGTAATTATAGGGCGGATGGCAGAATGAATAGAATTTTTAGATGATCATGTGAAAATTTCCTCCTCTGAATGAGAGCAGATCCACCTCATATAAGGGGGGAAGGAGAAAAAAAAAAATGATACAGAACAACTCTCCCCTGCAGTAGCTTTTCTGTCCCTAAGCAGCTGGATTTAGCATTTCAGGAAACTGACAGCAGGAAAAAGAAGGGGAGAAGGAAGATAGTGAAAAAATTAATTTATTCCAGACTTATGCATAATAAGAATGAATGGAAAATGATTATTATAACAATTATCATTGTGCATGATGGGTATGATATAAAAACTATTAAAGCAAATGCTGAAGTTCTTCATGCAATTTTGTACTGGTTGTAGTCCAGAAGTTTTAAAATGAATTTTCAAGATTTTAAATGTAGGCTATTGCTTGAACTTTAAATAATGATTGCTGACTGTTATCTCTTTTTTTCTCCAGGTCACACACTATCTCTAAGAGAGAAGGAAAACAAACAAACAAACAAACAAAAAAACCCAAACAATAGAAAAAAAGATTGCTATTTGCATATTCACCCAAGAACAACATACAATATTGTGATAATTTCAGTTAAATATACATTTAACTATATATTATGAAGTATAAACTATATATGAAGCATATATGAAGATTAAGCCTCTAAAAATATATTCATAAACTTTTTGTTTCATTTTTGCAAATTAGCAGATGCTAGTTGTGCAAGACAGTTAAGTGTCCTTATTTCATCTGTGAGTACTGTTTCTGACATCTCCTTCTTTTCATGTATTTTCAGGTCCTAGCATAGGGCCTGAAACAGTTAAAAGCCCTATGGTCCTATACAGAGCCTTATACAAGCTATTAGAATGCATGAAGGTGAGTGATTCACTCCATATTTTTCTTATATGGTTCACCATATGACGTTCTTCTTTAAGGCAGATAAAAACTTTTGTTTTTCAGAAATAAAACAAACAAAAAAAGCAGTGCTCTGACATTTCTGTGGGCAAGTTCATTACTGTATTTCTAAGCAGTTAGGGACCATCTTTCCAGCTGTTGTACTCCTAAAAATCAACAAGAAATCTGATGCTCACAAAATGTTCATTTGAAAAATAAAGGTCCTGAACACAGTATCTGCCACTATATTTTTTTCATAGATTAGCATTAATGGATATCAGTGTAGTCTTAAGTGATTTGAAGAAAAAGAAAAGAAACAAACAAACAAACAAATCTTCTTAATAGCATTCTTATGATAAAAGCTAACAAAAGTTTGGTAGATGTGCTTATATATACTTTGAACTTGTACAGTCACAGAAAAAGAAACTGAGTGTCAAGTATTGGGAAGAGTTGCTTTACTTTTGGATAATAAGAGAGTGTGTGCAAGTCACTGTTTATAAGTTCTAATATTTCTTTCCACATTCCATGATCATCATCCAACATTCACTTGCCATGCACATGCATATATGGACACATGTTAGATACACACATAAACACATGCATATCTGTCTCTGAAAGACTTAATTGATCACTACAATAAATCAG
The DNA here is from genome assembly GCF_059628265.1 of Tinamus guttatus. Classification (NCBI taxonomy): domain Eukaryota; kingdom Metazoa; phylum Chordata; class Aves; order Tinamiformes; family Tinamidae; genus Tinamus; species Tinamus guttatus. Next base: position 99,945 of record NW_028288826.1, on the reverse strand, counting down.
TACAAGAGCGACGTGGAGCTTCTAGAGAGGGTGCAGCGTAGAGCAACGAAGATAATTAAGGGACTGCGGCATCTATCTTCTGAGAAAAGACTAAGCGAGCTGGGCTTGTTTAGCCTAGAGAAGAGAAGATCAGAGCTCCTCTCAGTCAATATATATAAGTACCTGAGAGGTGAATGTAGGGAGGATGGAGACAAACTCTTCTCAGTGGCGGCCACTGACAGGAGAAGACGTAATGGGGACAAGGTGAAACGGAGCAAGTTCTGAGGAAGAACTTCTTTGCTATGAGTGTGTCAGAGCCCTGGAACACGCTGCCCAGAGAGGTTGTGGAGTGTCCTTCTCTGGAGATCTTCAAAACCTGCCTGTGCCATGTGCTCTAGGTGTCCCTGCTTGATCAGGGAGGTTTGATCTCTAGAGGTCCCTTCCCACCTTAACTATTCTGTGATTCTCTGATTCTGTGAAAATATAAATGAAGCGGAATTTGATGTACTTCAGTCTAAAAGTCCAAACAAGTTGCTTGGATGTCTAGATTTTTACTAGTAAACCTTTCTGCACTATCAAGCCACTTCAGAGGAGTAAAACATTCTACCCAGAAGAGTTTCGTAGACCTATGATGAAGTTATTTTCCCAGAAGAAGTGATGGAGCTTTCAGATAGCCTCGGACTGAAAGGGACAGAGTCAGAGACATGAAAGAAGCTGGAAAGTACTATTCTAAATGGTGAGCACTACAAATATAAATAAAATAACTTAGCTCAGAACTGATTCCTAGTCAGAGACCTGAGAGATAAGCATTCTTTGGTATTATGATTGTAAAGAGGTTTCAAGATGCACCCTATACTCATTAGTAATGAGCTTGCCTGTTATGCGTGGCAATGGGAGAAGATAGGCATCTGGGTCCCCTGGAGTTAATATATGACCGTAGTGTACATGGTCATACATGGAAACTCAGAAATATTCCTGGACTTCACAGATTAGATACAGCCTTAGTAAAGCTCATCTAATACATCTAAATATTCCCTGAATATTAATTACATTTCTCTAGAAGTAATTTTAAATTAACTGCGTGGCAAATATGTAGATCTTACTTTCTTAAGAAATCTCAAGATAGGCTTCTTCATTTGTCAATACATATTTTGACATATAGTGACTGCACTCTGTAATCCAGTTAAAGGATTATCTAACATACTTAACTGCCTTGATACCTAACTAAAGAATTCTCCACTCAGCTCCCCAGAAGTAAATAAAATCAATATTTTATAGTACCGTGGATTTCAGCTACTTACAAGTGTTTTCAAATATTTGTTGATATGTTAAAATATCTCCTGTAGAGTCCACTAGATTCCATAAAATCACCTATTATGACCCTTTCCAGTACAATTAGCTTTTAGAAAAAACTGAATGAAAAGACTGTCAAGCCTCTTGATCCCAAGGGCAAAAAGACCAACTGGCTCACAGTCATATAGTTTAGGGATTAGTCTCTCCTAAAGTAGATCAGTCTTGAGGAATGTTAGTTGGAGCATGTTGCCGTAGGGTCAGGAAACAACCTTGTAAGTAGAGGTGATGAGAGTTCCAGAGCCTGACTACTCTTCCTAGTCCTCATTTATTTAGACACATAGTACACACTCCTAGTCACAAAATTTGTATTTTGAGTCCGAAGTTACCTGATATTTCTGAAGTCACTGACTGAGGCCTTAGCTTTCAGACACCTGTCCAGACTGTTTTCATTCTGGGTTTCTTGGCTGATAAAGGAAATGAAGGAATGGAGCTTAGCCCATGGATATCCATAGTCGTTCAAAACACACTATTATAGATTTTTGAAAAATAAAAATTTAATGGACTATTTCACTTAATTTGACCTCATATCTATTCTGAGCCAAAATTCTGCCTTTCAGTCAAGCCTTTGTTTCCAGAATACATACAATGCCTTAAAAATACAGGCCAGTAACATGGAGCTGATAACCTCAGAATATAATTCCAAAAGCTTTACTGTGATTGTAATTTAATGAGATGTTAAGCCTTAGACCTCAAGAGGATAAATATCTTGAAAACGTTGGGAAAGTAAGGCGTGAATTCGAAACATAAAACAAAATGAGGGCTCTGGCATAAAAGGAAGTCACAGCTTAATAGAGACATATCTTTTTCTGTCAAAGTTCAGCATACAAACTCAAAGTATATGCTAGGCAAGTCATCACCGAGTATGGAAATTATCATTATCTAATCAATATTTTTATATAAAGGGGATTATAAATATCTTAATCCTCTGTCTAAAACACTGATTTATGCTGTTGACATAATCCAGGATTGTGTCATTCTAAAGTGATCAGATCAGATACATTTGATCCCAGTTGAAATATACCTAAGGTTTTCCTTTGCTTTTGAAATATACCTAAGGTTTTCCTTTGCTTTTGATTGCTTGCAATCACTTCTATATGTTGCAAAATTAAAATGAGCTGCTATGGGGATTGAAAATAAGAGATATGAAAATTATATCCAATAATGAATGCTTAAAGATGATAAATCAAGACATCCTGGGTACTTACTTTCTCTTGAGTAGAGGAAGTCCAAAAATAATAATAAATATCAAAACAAATTCCAACATTTAATATTTAAACTTATTTGTATAGCGCATAATTAATACAGCTGGAAAACTTTGTTGATACTAATAGTTTGAAAAGATTTGGAAGTGGATTAGCTACACCAAAGATCATGAACAGCACAGTTTGGTTTTTATGTGTTACACTGTGTAGTGTCATGCCAAACTCATCCTATATAGTATCCTGTAATTCATAGAAAACTTTTATCAGCATAGCATGGTCAAGAGAAAGCAGCTTGCTAAACAGGGAACTACAAAACTAGGTAGAAAATTCTAAGTAGAGGTGAGACATCACTTTACTGCTTCCTGTGAACCAAGTGAGAGTCACAAGTGATATCCTGCAAATTTGACATTTCTGTGCAGTGACATGCTGGGTGGTCGCAGCAAAAATTAAGCTGGAAGTTATGTCCGTTTGCTCTGACATCAGTCTGATAATTTCTAAGAACTTGGTTCATTTAGCTATGATGATGACTTCTGACATATCTCATCTATTAGTGCTCTAAGAATAAACTGGAGGAAACCTCTATGTATACTTTGAATTTACACCTGTAAATCCTGTCTTGAAGTTTATTACCTAAGCCTAACTGAGTCATTCTTTGCAAAAGCAAACTATAAATAAAAATAATCAGAGAACAAAGCACATTTCACATATTAGTCCAGTGGTTTTAGAATATAAAATATCCTAAAATTCACATGCATTTTCTGACCTGTTGGAACTGAATTTAGCCTTGCAGAAAAGATTCCTGGCCACAGGGCCATTGGGCATTCCAGGATGAGTCTATCTGAGTCTCTTTTGTGGAAAATGTGATTTCCGTGAAAAAAACTATAGTTTTGTTTCCTGGCATATCTCAGATTTCATGAAATTGTGTGAGAGCTATTCTATTAGTTTATGTTGTCTCCAGACTTGTTTCTCATGTAGGCCCTGCCTAACTCCATATGTTGTCATTGGATTTCATATGGTGACGTGGCACATCGCAAACATAAGTGAACCCTTCCAGTAAAGCTATATCCAGGTGAGTCCTTTGTATGGCACTAAAACATGGCATATCTGCTGTGAGATCCAGCATCACCTGCCATTTAGCTGAGAGGTTTGCCAGAAATGGGTGATTAGGGGAATCACATGGCAGGCAAAGTTTCAGTCTTCAGTACAAGAACATCCTTCAGGCTGATGCCACTGAAAAGCATTGTTGTCTTACAAAGAAACTTTTATTTTCTCTCTACTTTACAAGTAGAGCTCATTCCAACTCTGAGCCTTCAGTCCTTGTAGAAAAGAAATGAAATAAGAAGATTATGACCTGTGGGATCTGAAAATTAATATAAAATTTAAATAATTCTTCAGCTATAGGCAGCAGTGAAGGAATGTCACAGATACAGTAGCAGAGAATGATAAAGAAAAAGCATACATGGCCCAAATGCTCAGAAATATTTAAATATTGAAGTGGCCTTTAGTAGAAAAGGTTGCTGTTAAATATAGGGAATCATATGCCACAGCCTCAAATGAATTAGTTAAGTTCAGTTGAATTTTACCTTTGAAACAATTGCAGTTTAGGCAGTCTGCAGATGAGAGCTTTTTCTATATAGTTTTAGATTTGTGAGAAGAGTAATAGTATGGATGAGGTAAAATACCAATTTAAGTTTTGCCTCTTGGAACAGAAAAGACTTTGATATACCAGAAGTAAGAGAAACACAGTTTTAATGGTGCATATGAACAATGTATCCATTAAGATCAGTACCAAAAGCCAGTAAATCTCGGAGAAAGTAAAATGACATTCACTGACAACATTTAATCTGCAGAGAGCTTTGTCATAATATTATAAAATATGGTCTGTTTTTATTAAGAGATCCACAGTAAAATAAAAGGCTCCAGAAAAAAAAATGTGATTTGTTATTTCGTTAATGCTTGATTTGGCCAGCCTTTTCAAAGTACAAACTACAGCGGGACAAAAGAGAACTGGTGTTAGTAGAATGGAAAAGGACAGTGGAAAGAAATAGAGAACCCCCAAAATATCTATGTTAATTTTCACATACAAACCTCTAAACCTGCTGTATCTTCATCAGACGTTACTGATACTGGTCTTGTAAGACCAGTTTAAAAGCAAAGATGGAGTGGGGATGTCCAGGCAAATATCAGCTTGCCACATATTATTTTGAGTAGTTATGAGTATTTTGAGTAAGTTATAAGTCATAGCAGACTTTCTAAGACAGTAAATTTTTTAAAGGTCCTTTCTTACAAAGCAAGTTCCTTTTTTAGTTGTCCACACTTGGCTGTCAGCATCATTAAATGTAAATAAATAAATAAGATAATCTCCTGATATTTGTGTTCCAAGTCTTCCCTGTCCTATGCTTGGTAACTGCTATTATATCTGCTGTTATATTAGTGGCCATCTTTTATTCTTTGTTAAGTTAATATGAGAAGGAGTTATGAGATTGAAAATTTTCCATGAGATATGGAATAAATTGATGGTTTGCTGGGGTTTCTGATACAAGAAAGAACCTCAGAAAGCTTATCTACTATATTATATCAAGGAGAGCCCAAGATCACTAATTAAGAAGAAATGTGTCCACTATGGGTCACTGAATGTGAAAAGCACCTCGTGTTTCCAGTCTCCAGAAAATGCTAGTGGTTCAATGGCTAGAAATACGAAAGTATTATGTACAGAATATTGCTATTGGTAATCAAACGTGTGCTATATGATAATATATGCATTAATAATATATAATATAATATATGCAATATTGCAGTTAACTGAATCAGGTTAACTCAAAGTGAGTATAGGTAGTTGTATTTTCTGAAAGAATAAATAGAACTAACAGAAAAGCCTGAGAAATATGTCTAAGGCTGGCAGAGCCTACAAGATAGCAGTTTTTCAGGGTTTTAAGCATCTAAGATGCAGAGGTGCCTAATGAAAATTTCTGCCAGCTTCCTATCTGCATCTTTAGGTGGATAACATCTTTAAAAATACGTTCCCTCATTCCTTTGGATACAAACAAGCCATGCCAATATTCCTAAAAAGTTGTTAATGAGCCACCATTTGGAGCCAAGTGGAAATGTTTGTATGCATGTCTGGTTCATTATAAAAGTTGTGGTTGGATTACCAACCATATAAGGATTAGAAAGGTTTGGAATAGATAACACTAAGGTCTTCTAAGGTGTTATTTATTTTTTTTTCCCTTTGAGATTTTACATATGATAATTTTCTTTAAAAAGATATTGCAAACAATTAACACCCTTACAATCTGAAAATATCTTCCGTTTCCCAAGGGATAACCCTAACTATCAGTTTATCAGTTATTAGGGCAACAGATTCCTCCAGCCTTTTTTCAGGGCTGTTTTCACTTTGTATAAATAATTAATTGTTCCTTGAAGCAGGACCTTGAACTAACTCCCCAACTTCCTAGGTTTATTCCCAGCAGCAGAATTTGTTCCACTTTATATAAATAGTGAATGCATCAATTATTACTGTATATTTTAGTATATATTTAGTATATATTTTAGATATGTTGCTCAATAGATCATCTGCTCTTGCAGAATTTTTTTGCCATCTTAGGCCAAAACTCAAGTTTATGCAAATTTTATGGTAATACTTGAACTAAAACTAGAAGGCTCTCTGCTTTCATTTGGAATGAAGTAATCAAGACAGTTCTGAAACTTTACAAATGAATCCATTTAAATTTGAAAAGGCTTCAGATTCAGGATACAACTTTTAAGCTGTAAAAATTAAAAGAGTATTTCTTACTTGTGGCAGCAAGTTTCTTGCTAGCATGAAACTACAGTGCATGCATGTGCTAGCATGCAGGGCTAGCATGAAAATACAGCTAGCATGAAACTACAATTCTTTCTGGTGAGTTTTATTTTACTGCGTCTTTTTTGCAAAACTTGTAAACTAAATTTAAGAATGGACATAAACTATTGACTATTTTATACATTAGGAACCCTAACTCTGAGTCAATTTTTCAGAGGTTTGTTGATGTTATTGGAGAGAAAAATATGTGCCGTCCTTATTTCAAGACAAATGAAAATGTGTTTGAATAATAGACATTAGTCCTACAGTGAAGCAGGGAGTCTGTAGACTGTCTCTTGTTTGTTCCAAATGAGATAATCTCCTGCAATTTATGGCTAAAGTCATTACAAGAAGGCATGTCTAGTCCAAAGGCTGCATCTTGGTCCAAAAACCCATAATACAGATGAGATATGTCATTTCATCTGAAATAATATGATTTGATTTGATGTTTCACCATACATCAACACTAACAAACCTCATCATATACAACATTGGATGGTTTCTCAGTATTTGAAAGTTATTATGCTTTATAACACTGCTGGTTAGTGAGAACAGCATGCTTTGCATGATCATTCAGTTTTTAATTGACTTGTGGGCTTCAATATCTTGTTATTATGTGGTTTGTTCTTAGAGCAGAATCCACAGCTGCTCAGCCATACCAAGCAGTAAGGTTATGACTGAACTGCTGAATATAAGACAGATATCTGTCTTAAAACAAAATGTTACTAACTAGTTTGTACTTGCACACAGTCCAGGGACAACCCCCACTAAAGAAGAAAAAAGCAAAATGTTCAAAACAGAGATGGGAAATGAGTTAACAGCCAAGGGATAGTGATGTTTCTCAGCTGTCAGTCCTTTTTTAGAGTAAGATTAATAAATCAGAAACACTTTTTTTTTTTTTTTTCCCATGGAAATCACCTGCACCTATATGCAATAGCTAAGGTGTAGCCACATAGGGGGTAGAAAAACATTTTTAGGTGCCCAGTCTCTCTGATTTCAGCTAGGACCCAGCAATGTCTAAACCACAACTTTTCCTCTTGTCAGTTTGCTGGGATTTTCAGAACTGCTTTCTTGGTCTAAATAATCCTTATGGACAGATCCTCAGCAGGTATAAATACCCTTTTTCTTGGTAACTCATTTCTTCTCTCCTTTGTGCTTTTGCAATCTTCTTTAACTGACTGTCTCATCTTTTCTTTACAGATAGTCTTTTAATAGCCTCAGTCATTTTCTGGTTTTCCTTATCAAAACATGTGCAATAAATTTACTCATAAGATATTTGTGATTAGGTAAGTAATGTCAACTGCATCAATTTAAATATACTTTTTCATTCTGCTTAGCTTTCTGCTTACAATTGTAGTCGTCAAGATTTTGCTTTCTTCTTTTTTTTTCAGGAAACATTTTCACTATTTATTTACTTCCAGATAGTTTGAGGCAGATGTGCAGCTAAGAAGTTTGCAAATCATGAGTTGTTCAGACTGGGAAGTTATTTTTCTGCTGCACTTGGATCAATAGAGGTTTTAAGTGATTGCCAATGGCCTTTTAAGGAAATTATCTTAAACAGCCTTCTGGACAATGAGCCTTGCAGAATGTAGTGGAGTTCAGACACATTTAGAGGTCACACATTCCCCCATTAATTCTAGCTTGCCGAGAAAAATGCTGAGAGTGGTACAATATAGCAAATACCTTTCTCTCCATCAATAAATTCTTTTCCCTTTTTTTGCTACTGCGACATATTGCTACAATTAAGCCACAGCTGGATGCAGAAGGTACAATTAGGCACTCTGCATTGTCGTAGAAATGAAAGTATTGCTTCAAAATAAATGCTATTCAAATACCCTGGCAACCTGAATGTTTTCAGATGCATATATTTTCAGATGATTTCAAATGAGCATTTCGCAGTCCAAATTCCGGTTATTGAAGCTTCTACAATGTAATGTTTTACATAGGATCTTTCAAAGGTTAAGAATTGACTTTGACAGATAGGATTAAATAAACTATAATTTATAAAGTATATCATAGAAAACTTTGTTTTGGATGTTGTTTTATGAACAGTCTTTGGATAAACAACTGACCAACAGCCACTTTTTCATATAAATTACAGTAATTTGCAAGTTGGCGAATTATTACTGCTTCAGGTCTTCTAATTTGGGAGGAAAGTCTCCTATTGTCTTCTCGAAACAATAGATTAGGTCGCTTAATTTCTAAGGATCTTGAATCATGGTAAGATTTCTAAGTCATAAACGAAATGAAGTGCTTGCCAAACTTATCTTCTGTTCCTTTGTACTAGAATAAAAATGCCTGTGGTATAAGTTATATTAGTTCAGAAAAGCATTAACTGAGCCCATAGAGTAATTTTGATCAAATCTCTAGGATAGGGTTCTTGAATGTGGAGAACTGTACAATTTCTTCAATTTGGGGCAGTCTCATTCCCCTTAATGTGGTTAGTTAGGCCTAATTATGTGTGGTACTTTCCCTGCATGTTGCTAATGTTGCTTTGGAGACTAACTGATAGAGATTTTAGCAAGCTTCTTTGCTCTCTTTTCCTGGAATGACTCTTCTCATCTGATCAGTGGAATAAGAACCTACAGGTTGTTTTCCAATTCTCATGTTAACTGAGTCAGTGTCTGGGTGCTCAGACAGCTGAACAGGTAATTAAGTAAAACAATCTGCTAAGTTCTTATTCTCTTTTTAAATATTTTGCTTAACTATGACAAATCTTATGTTACTGCCATCTCTGGGGTTACCTCTTATATATATTACTGCTTTCCTTATTAGAAGAAAAAAAGAAAAAAGAATAAACAAACAAACAAAAAGCATACACCCACCCACCAACAAACTAAACTCCTAAAGAATTCCCAACTTTTACCACTGAAAGCTTGTTATGGGTAGACTTTCTGCTTACTCATAAACACAAACGACTGGAAAAGCCCTTAAGAGAATATAAGCTGCACAAAACTCATATTGCTTAATTTACTTGTCTCTAGATTGCCTAGTTTCAAAGTGACCTTGAGTTTTCCGAGGCACTGTTAAGAATATCTTGTCACTCTCCATTGCATGAGTGGTCATTTATGCTATTAGAGTAATAAGTAGAATGGATTTAACATGATGCAAATGCTAGATTTGGGTGAGCTTTTGAGAAACCTCCCAATTCACGAAGTTCAATTTGGGAAACCAAATTCACAAAGTTAATGACTTAACCTCACAATTCTCCGATGGAAAATAAATTTTAATGTTTTTTTCAGACTCAGTCTACATTCCAAGACATGAATTTCCCCTAACTCCACAGTACTTGGCTCCTTTTAACTACTTAACTTAAACAAATAAAAAAATATTTACTTTCCCACATGCTTCATGGAAATATATTGACATGATTTTCTACTCTGTGAGTGAACAACAGTGCAGATACTCATAGCAGTGAAGGCTGAAATGTGTAATATTAGGAGGGTGTTTCAAGGTGCCAGTAAATATGTGAGCAGAAACTGATAGGGAGACATTCCGAATGCATGTGATGCTTAGCAGACTAACAACAAGATTGAGAGGATATTAGCAAAAGCATGGGTTTGTCCTCCGAAATCACTGAAATTCTGCATGAACAGAAACCTTTTTGCACAGTTGTGCTTGGTTACAAAAGCCAAAATCATAGGTGGTGTAACCTCTTACCTGTTCACAGTGAAAGATATCATAGGCCTATGCCAGCCTGAGGATGTCAATGTTTACCATGCTGAAGGGCAGCTGTCAGCATTTTATGCAGCAGTATGTCCATGCGATTTGAGAATTGGTACCGTGAATTTCGTAGAAGATACTGGGTGTTTAGCAGGCATTTATAACATTCTAAAGCGTGATCTTTACTAGGAAAAATCGCTTGTAAAATTTCAAGAGGCAAAGACTGTTGTACATGCCAGCAAAGTCATGACTTGTGGTAAGAAGCAACTCAAAGGAAATTGAGACAAGTTCTGATTTTCACATTTTGTTTTTGTAGTAATGAAACCAGTCTCTCATTTGTAGCTGCTCAGCTGCAACACAAAAACATTTTCCAACCAATCGGCGTACAGGACACGCTTTCATGGGTTTCTAATCTTGTTCCTCTTTTGCCTTGTTCTGTGACTGTGCTAAACAACACACATTGTATTAGCAGAGCAATGCATATTGACGTTTCCTAGTATTATAGTGAAAAGGGAATACTGATCTTGCTCCCATTACATGTTAGTGTTATCTCCCTTCAGTGGATTACTTGAAGTTTTTACATGTGCCCCAGAGTGATTTGTAATCACTATCTTTAATTTCTCTGTCCTTGCAAAGTAGAACACTAAATATTCCACTTGCATGTATTTGCCAGGTATTTAAATGACAATTATTGTAAAGATGAAGGCCAGATGCTGCTATCCTTCATCATGTTAAAAATTTGGACATTACTGGTAAACATACTACTGCCTACCAGGAATAAAACATCCTACAAGCAACCGAAAAATCCCTCAAAACATGCAGGGAGAGATTTTTCTTTCTGAAATAGTGATTGCAAAGCAGAAGTCACAGAATCACAGAATGGTCAAGGTATGAAGGAACTTCCAAAGACCATGTAGTCCAACCCTCTATAGTCCACCTCTTTTGTAGGGCTCAGAAAATTGTGTCAGGTATGAACATTAAGTCACTTATCTATCTCCTTTTTCTTCTTCTCCTTCAGTGAAGAAGGGCAGGTACTGGTGTTTAGGAAATTCATCTATGAAGCATGTTAGCATGTTGTTAGTGGGTAGGGGGGATCACAGAACCTTCTTTTCTTTGGTTTTATTCAGGGAAAATGGTCTATACTTTTGTTTTTCTCTAAGGGCAAAAGAAAAGTTTTTTAAAAAAGATAAAATTGTCTTTCTGCTTTGCACATTGTGCTAGGGCTGCTTGCTTAGGTGGGTCTTCTCCCTTAGGGGCCTGATTACAAATCCAGCAAGGCGATAATTAGGAGTCTTGAATGTCATTCTTTTATTCCAATCTAGGCTTTTTTTTTTTTTTCTCTCTATTTCTCTCTCTTCCCTTCCTGGCACGCTCCCCCAACCCCCCTCGCCTTGTAGTCCTTGTCATAAAATGCTTCCAGAGAAAAATAGGCAAGTAAGAGAGCCTCTGAAGGCTGAGGTCTGTGCTGCAAAGCATTAACTTGAACACGGAAAGAGATACTTTAATAAACTGCTATAGTCTTGCTGCATAACAGAAATCAGGATGTGCTGCTGAAAGGCTCACTTTAATGTCTAGACTACAGACATTGTTTTGGATAGTACTCGTACAGATATCGATTGTGGGAAGAAAAGTCTGTCTTTTCCAAGTCAGCTTTTATGTGGGAAGCAGATAATGTGAGAGCGTTCTGGATATTTGAAAATATGAAGTCCTGATAAAATAACACAACTCCACTCCTGTTAATGCTGTCCTTGAAAGCCAGACAAAAAAAACCACCAATGAGAGTAACTAATACGGCAGTTAACATGAGGGGAGAGTCAAGAAACAGCAGCACTATCCCCTTTATTCCACAGAATGCTATCGTTAGAACTGAACACAGCATGTGAAAAGTCTCAGAAGACACAAATCATGCAAGATGCACTGATGCTTCTACTAGAGAAATTAAAATTGAACTGTTTTAAGACTGTCTTTTCAATAGACAGATATAAATGATGTTGCCAGTGGAAGGATCTCTATTCATCAGTTATCAGAACATAGTGATATTTAAGTTTTCCTGCTCTAGAATAAACAGTGAAGCCTTTGACACCGAAAATTCAGCCATGATCCTTTATTCTCATGCATATGTTTTTCTCGTGTGCTGAGCTAATTTCATAAAGAAAATTTTCAAATAAACTATTTCTTTACCATTACCTTCCTCTGCCCGCAGGCCTCATTAGATTTTCAGCCATCTTTATACAATGTAGGTATATATACCTTAAAACTATACATGCCTAACTGTATATACACACTCATATATGTATATACATATTTATTTAATATAGATTATTTCCCAGTTGTCTACATACATAGTAATAATAATGATTTAAAAGCAGTTTCAGCAGTTTCTCTAGATACATCAGATTTTTGCACCATTTAATTTGCTGCCAGAAAAAGTGTGAGAAGCTGGTGTCAGAAATATTTATGAGGAGTACTTAAAATATAAATTTAGCATATGCTTTTTACCTAAACAAAACCAGGCAGAAATGACAGTGACTGAAATGGCTGTCTTGCTAGATGGTGTGTGAGCATCAGCAGTTATCAATACCCCCTGGATTATATACAGTGGAATATTTTTAAAATAACTGTTGCCACAATGAGATGCACAAATCTGCATGAGCTCATCTGTGCATCTGTTCAAATAGGAAATGGCATGAAATAATCCAGTCTTCTCAGTCTTTTATTTTCTGCATAAATGCCAACATTTCCTTTGTTTGACATATCACCAGCATTGGTTTACAAGGCTTGAAGAGGGGCACTTAAAATATGGTTGTTGGTGGGGAAATGTAACCAAAATATTCTAACAAAAATCTAAACTAAGCATTATTTTTTTCCATGTGATCACCCAGGCCAGATTTTCTGATGATTAAATTTTCAGAGTGTACTTTGCATTTTTTTTTCAGGAGAAATTACCCTGCACAGGCAGCTTGTTGTTGAGATAATGGGATTTGTGTTTTGCATGTGAGGCACTGAAATAAGCATCCTATGTTGCCTCTCTACTAGATGTCATGTACTTCACTTGGCCAGAAGGTGGTACTGTTGATTAGTGACAACATAGCACAATATTCTTCCAACAAAGAGATGATCAATTTGCTATCACTGTGGTCCTTCTTTATTGAACTTAAAAGAAGCAGCCATCTGGAACTTATTCCAGTATTTGAACTCAGTTACTTTATTGCGTAGCACTGACCTACACAACAATTTAACCATGTTATTCTTCCCTTTTTTATGTAAATCATTAGAGAAAATAAGAGGTAGGATGCGGTAGGTGTTTTGTTACCTGTAGTAAAGCATAAAACAATCTGTGGTCCCTCTGTCTCCTCCCTCCCCCCTTCCCAAAATGTATCAAAATATCATCAAAATATCAGCTTCTATAAAGTAACTGAGAAAAAATTTAGGCATTTTTCATCATTTTTTCCTAGACTTTTAAAGATTTCTGTTCACAGAGTCTTCATAAGGGAAAAATCTCTTTTTTTTTTTTTTTTTTCCTGCAATAGAGAGCAGAGTTCTATTAAAAATGTTTAGTACTTTTAGTGCTTTTGAGCTTGTGAGATGCTGCAGACATCAGGTCTGTGCTCAGAAAAAGAAATGGAGAACAAGAACTTACATCATGATTTTCCTTCCTTATTCAGCTCTTATTACTATGTGAAAAAATTACTCTTCTGATAAGACTTGGAAAGTTATTTTGTTGGCAGTGTGGACATTTTTAGTGGTGTCCTCAGCCAGGGTCCCCACTGCAGTAGTACCCTTTTCCTCTCCTCTCCTTTCTTTGAGGCTAGCTTCAACCTAAGTATTCTGAGATGATATCATCTGCTAAAGACTAGAACAGAACTGCAATCTTATTTTTTCACATTACTGAATAAAGTCAAAGCTTTGGCCAGTGGCTAGTAGGACTTTAATGCAGAACTAGATTACAATGTAGAGATTCCAAGGGCAGGTTAACTTGAGCATGGGTCCAGTTGTATAGTCACTGCTTACTTCCTCCTCTCCACACCGAGTTTGAGGGGTCACTCTACAGCCTACCTCCTTTCCTCTGATCTCCTATCCTTCTCACCCCCCATTTCCACAGCATGTAAAGCAGGCTCAAGGGGTGTAATCACCTTTTCTTCCTGACATTTTTTCTCCCTCCTCTGCTATAAAAAGTCTATGGTGTTCATTTTCTGTGGTAGCTTATCCTAGGGTATAAAAAATGTAGGTGGACCTAGGTCAAACCGAAGGTCCACCTTGTAAAGGATTTCATGTCCCTCTGGTAGAGACATAATGGAAAGCTCTAAGAAAGAAAACAAGCATTAGGCAATGCTTCCCATGACAATATAATCTCAGTTTGAAGTACTCAGCGTTTTAGGCTATGCCTGAATAAAGGACCTTCTATTTTATAGTTCCTGCTTGAACCTCTCTCCCTTGAACGTATTTTTTTTTTTTGGAATCTCATTCCACTTTTGACCTTCACAATATGTTACAGCAGTTATATTCTATCATTTAATTCTACCATTTCCATTTTAGTGTGGAAAAATATTCTCTTAACTTCTGTGAGGTGGATTAGGAACTGGCTGGATGGCAGAGCTCAGAGGGTGGTGATCAGTGGTGCCGAGTCTAGTTGGAGGCCTGTAGCTAGCGGGGTCCCCCAGGGGTCAGTCCTTGGTCCAGTCCTGTTCAATTTATTCATCAATGACCTGGATGAAGGCACAGAGTGCTCCCTCAGCAAGTTTGCTGGTGACACGAAACTGGGAAGAGTAGCCGATACCCCAGAGGGCTGCGCTGCCATCCAGAGGGACTTGGACAGACTGGACAAATGGGCGGTGAAAAACCTCATGAAATTCAACAAGGGCAAGTGCAAGGATCTGCACCTGGGGAGGAATAACCCCAGACACCAGTACAGGCTGGGGACCGACCTTCTGGAGAGCAGCTCTGCAGAGAGGGACCTGGGCGTCATGGTGGATGACAAGTTGACCATGAGGCAGCAGTGTGTCCTCATGGCCAAGAAGGCCAATGGGATCCTGGGGTGCATTAAGAAGAGCGTCTCCAGCAGGTCGAGGGAGGTGATCCTGCCCCTCTACTCAGCCCTGGTGAGGCCGCATCTGGAGTATTGTGTCTAGTTCTGGGCTCCACAGTACAAGAGGGATGTGGAGCTGCTGGAGAGAGTCCAGCGCAGGGCCACAAGGATGATCAGGGGCCTGGAACTATGAGGAGAGGCTGAGGGAGCTGGGCCTGTTCAGCCTGGAGAAGAGAAGGCTGAGAGGGAACCTGATCAGTGTATATAAGTACCTCAAGGAAGGGAGTGAGGAGGATGGTGCTGACCTCTTTTCAGTGGTGGCCACCGACAGAACTAGAGGTAATGGCCACAAACTGAAGCACCAAAAGTTCCATATGAACTTAAGGAAAAATTTCTTAACAGTGGGGCTGACAGAGCATTGGAACAGGCTGCCCAGAGAGGTTGTGGTGTCTCCTCTGGAGATCTTCAAAACCTGCTTGGATGCAGTCCTGTGCCACGTGCTCTAGGTGACCCTGCGTGTGCAGGGGGGTTGGACTAGATGATCTCTAGAGGTCCGTTCCAACCTTAAGCATTCTATGATTCTATGATTCTATGAACTTTGTTTTATATGCACTTTTTTATTCCCTCCTCAAGGGATGTGGACAGGGGTGTGTATGTGTCCTTACTTTGTTTAATATGACATAATGAAAAAAACATTCATCAAACATCTCTTCTACACATGTTTTTTTGTGACTCTGTAATCTTTTTCCATACTTCTCTGTTGGCTTATTTGCAATAGGATCCTAATCTATTTTGGCTCCATGAATTCTCTTTGATTCCACACACACAAAGTAGCTATCAGCCTGAAGAACAAAAATAAACTTACACTTGGAATATGGAAAAATCAAAACTAGTAGCAGTCATATCTCCCAGAAATATTGGTGTTTAATTAATCATCTTTAAACATCTCTTTAGCATTTAAGTATTTTTATTTCTTATTTAAACATGAAGAAACAGAAACGCAAGTAAGACAGACTGCTTACCCAAGTTCACAGTATTAGAGGAGAGATGAGATTTTACAAGTTCTGAACCTACCTGTTGATGTGCTTACTGCTCAGTCTTTTGGGTAAACTTGCTTGTCTTCACTGATGTTGTTTGTGTTCTTTACCACTTACAACATTTGGTTTTTAAATTTGGTGTGGTAATTATGGAAGAATCCCGACTATGATTTATCATCCTGGGCCTCCACACAGAAAGTTGTATTCAGGAAAAGGTGACCAGGTCTACTCTTCTTGGGGCTAAAAGATTAACAGCTTAGTTGTGGTGAAATCCATAGGTGCTTAGCTGGACATGCACCAGAGAGATTAGAGATGAAAAATGGTGACATTTCAAGATGCTGCATATATCTGAGAGCTTTCAGTGCAAATTACAGTTTGTGAGACTGCTCCACCAGGAATCCTTGGAGAATGTTGTTATTTTTCAAAGTGCTTTCAAGTGCTTTCACAAAATAGGCTTACCTTATAGTTCTCTATGCAGCTACTTCTGTCTCTTTGCTCTTACTTGTTTTTCTGGTGACCTGTAATTTTATTTCCCAAATTGATTTCACTTTTTTTTTTTTCTTAAGAAAAAATAAAGACCATAAAATTGTTTATTTTTTCAGGCTTTTAATTGTCAGAAGACATTTTCAATCCTAAAATTAAGTTGATTCATTTTCTACTGATGCAGTGCTGCATAGTCTCACACTGTTAGACATAATCATTAGAGTATATACTGTATATTTGACTTTCTTTGGCTCCTGTTCACACAGCTCATGACTGCACTTACCTAAGTATAAACAAAACAGACATACACACAGAAGATAAATACAATCATAGCAATGATGGCATTTAATCCTTCTGATTGTAGATTGCATGTTCAAGTTCTTCATTTTGTATTCATTTTTGCCCCAGTGATTAGATTAGAATATGTATAACAATAATAATAAAAAGAACAGTAATGAAGTCTTCCCTTTTCTCTCTCAAGATTAGATTTCAATACTCTATGACAATCTGCAAAAAAAATCAGGATGCTGAAAGAAAAAAAAACAATAATGTAATTGCTATGTGCTACATAGAAAGTACTGGTGTTTTGTACTGTGCATTTACTTGCAGTTATGAATAATTGGTAAGATCTGTTTTACAAATCTCCTGTTTTTTTGGATTTGCCCAAGAGACTTCCCCATATTAGGGAGCACACTAGAGGACTTGATGCTAAGGCTTGCTTACCACTGTGATGGACTTCAGCCTGCTGTTACTAATTTACAATTAATACAGAACAGACAAACTGAAATGCAAAATGCAGACCTATGTCTTTTGTTTGTGGAGTGGGACAGCAGGATCAGGTTGTTTGGAGGTGTCAGGGTTGATATTTTATATTTCATATTATATGTGATTTACTGTGAGAAGGGTTACAACATGCATGTATTAAATATTGATGTTTCCTGTCTTTGAATGCTATACAGTGCTCATTCCACTGTTGTTCATCAACAAATGAAATAATCGTAATTAAAACAATACCAAGTGCAAATGAAAATAGTAACACTTTGTCACAATGCATTCGTCTTAAAATTGGCATTTTCAAAGCAAATTAGCCTGTGTATTGGAAGAAGTTCACATGGAAATTATCATGTAGGATTTTTTTTTTGTGGGTACTATTCTGGTGGCAAGTACAAGTGAGGAGTGGCTTCTTCTGTGTCTCAGTTTCTTTCTCTCTCTGACAAGATCTGCATAAGGCAGCTCTCAGGACAGACTGTGCAAGGCATTCATTTATTTCAGCATTATCATGTTTTGGAGGAATTGCTACAGGGTATCTGTGGTGTTGGAGTGCTATGGCAGGCAAAAGGATTATTATTATTTGTAGCAGGAAAATTTTACTTTTATTTATTTGTGTGGCTGTGTGTGTGAGAGAGAGAGAGAGAGAGGAAAGGAGGGAGAGGGACAGAAAAATGTGCAACTACTGTGTTGAGAAAAATAATACAAATTATTTAAAATATCAAAAGCTAGGAGAAACTGATGCAATACACAAAAATCACTAATTATTCAGTATTTATACATATGTTTGTATGTAGGTTTATATTTGAATCAAATACTCTATATTACTGTATATTACAGTACTATAATATCTTAGTGGGTAATGTTGCTTAATTATCTGTAGCAAGAGCAAATTATCAGAGGCTCTTTAGTTCTGAGGCTGACTGAAAAGGCTCTTCCACTTCTTATGCAAAACGATACAAACTTCGGATAGCACTTCTGATGCAGTAATGGGCAGAAAATACATGCTGCAATATATCCATTTGGACTACTGGAACCTTCCTGCTGACTTTTATAAAGAACAATAATTCATGATTCATCCACAAGCAAAATTAACTACTAAATAAGTTTAATGCCATATTTTTAAGAGTTCACCTATAATGACAGAAAACTTCTTTCAGAGATGGGGAAAGAACGTTATTGCTGTAACTTATCTTTCCTGTTATTTGGCAGTATATAAAGACTCATTACTTGATATGTATAAGGAATTTGCATTGATATCAGAAGAAAATTGAGCCTTAGTGAGTAAAAACATCACAAATGTACCCTGAACTAAAGAGTTTTATACGTGGCTACACTTCCAATAACTATAATATTTATTTCTGCTTATAGCAGCACTTGATTTTTCCCTGAGAAATTGCAGTGATGCAGCATGATATTTCAAATCTGTGAACATTTGCAAACTTCTAGAATTTTTTTACAAGTCTTCCTGTGCAGGCCTTCTCTGTGTCAAAAATAATAGTACTGATCTATCTGAGTTGATGATTTGACTAGTTATTACTTTTAGCCTTGAATGTTTGCTGGAAAAAAATAGTGCAATTACTGGTTTTCCTTTCAGAATGTAGTACTGATTTTCAGTAACTCTTTTTTTTTTTTTTTTTTCAAAAGCTTTCATCTATTTACTGTACCTTTCTAAAGCACTCTTTTATTGTAAGTTAATTTAGTATTTGCTACTTACGACATAAATAGGAAATGTTTCTAGACTCATGCATGTTAATCTACTTATTGCCTCTCTTTGAAAAGAAAAAGAATGTGCACTGCAAAAGACTCAATTTGGATGCTGTGTTTTCCTGTGATGAATATCTTTTCCTTTTCTTCAGCCCTGCAAAGTACTTTTGTCCTTTATTTGCCACTAAAGCCTATGATAAAAAATTAAATTACTGTTCATCCTTTCAATAAGTTTCCCTCAGAGAATCTCTGCTAAAGAACAAACATTTAAAAGGGATGCAGAAGCTTTAGCTTTATACACAGCTGTGCTATATTATTCATTGCAATGCATTTTTAATGTCACAGAAAAGTAAAATGTATTTTAATTTCTGGGAGTAGGCATCCAAGTGATCCAGGGAATCATAAATTCACAAAGGATGTAGACAAATGCACATTTCAAAAAAAATCCCACAAAAACAACAAAAAACTTGCACGTACACATACACACACACACAAACCCTTTTACTCTGCAGTAACCCTAAGGTTTTCGTGAGAGATCTGTGAAAACTTTTACTGATTGAAAATCTCCTGAGACTGTCACCATGGTGCACAGACACTGGAAACCTCTGACCTGCAAGCATTCAATGTACTTCAGACACTCACTTTTTTTCAGTGGAGAAATAGGTCAGCAAGATTGAGATAATAAAAGAAAAAAGGCTGAAAACAAAGCTATTATCATAGCTGTTGGGATTACGATTAAGTCTTTCCTCCTCCTCTTTACTTCTTATAAAGCAACCAATCCCTTTTTGGCTATGTTTGTTCACAAAAAAAATCCTTTTGACTAAATAATTGCAATGATATATGTGAGCATCCGTGTTAGTGTTTGAAACCTGGGTAATATTTTAAAAGAACAAAGAGTGAATAATGTTCTTTACTTTGTTTATGAATTGTCAAGGCTAATAGTTTTCTTTGTGTTGCATTCTCTTGGAATTCAGCAATTTATCTTCAATCCACAAGAGTTACAGCATCTAGTGAAGAATTGATTTATAAACCTCTCTGAACATAAGACTGCAGATTAAACCTTATGGACACCGTGTTCTTCAAACATGAACAAACCTTTTATGCTACATAATGATGGAAGTACATCATTGTTTGATATAATAAATGAAAAGCAGAGAGGAATTTTCAGTTTTTGTTCTGCAATTCACAACAAAGAGTCTAATCAACTGTAATTTTCTAACATGCATTTTGAAGACGGGAAATGTGTATGGTTAGTAGATATTTCCATATACGAAGAAACTTAATTTGCATTGTAGTCTGCCAAACATCTGATAGCAACCCAGTCATTACATGAAACAAAATTGATCAGAAACCTGAGCATAGCAGACACAACTTATGTTTAAATGGTGATTGTGAGTGCTGATCATTTTAAAAACATAATTATTCTAATGATGAACTCATCATATTAAAGAAGTACTTCTTGCCAGTTGGTAACTTGTTATTATTTCAGTGGCCATTTCAATGGATTGTTAGGGCTTAATTTAGGCAAAAGACTAATACATATATCCATCTGGGTAGCTGAGAATTCTCAAAAAGGGACATTACTTTTGGGGAAAATATGTTGCTACTCAGCTGTTTGACAATTGGAGTTGAAATTTCAGTAACACAATTGCATCCTTGCAGTATTTTTTTTTCTCATGTTGTCCCAGGCAAAGTTCAGAGTTGTCTTGAGATGCACAGTTTGATTATTGATTTCATGTGGATTTCTCATAAAGATATCAGAATGTCTTATGCAATTCACCACCACTTTGCCAGTCTAAAAAGAAGAGAGAACACAGTAGAAGGCATTGGCTGTTAAGGATATCAGAGTAAAAAAGCCATTGACTATGAATTGCTTATGGCAAGAATTAAGTCAAAGAAGAAGGGAGAAAAAAAAAAGCTTGGAAACTCCAGAAATGGTTGTGTATGGAGCCAATTTTGATTCTGATGAAAGAAAAGTACTATGAGAAAGGCATGTAAGGTGATATTTTGGTATTTAGATGGTTTTTCATTCTATTTTCATCTTGATGAAGAAATCTCATTACAGACTGGACACGAATTTCTCAAGGAAGCAAAACCAAATGCAGCAAAGAAAATTATTGGGAGACATACACACGGAAATAACTGAATTATCTATGAAAATATTAAGATAAAGAAAGAAATCAGACTGCTTGGAAAAACTGGAGGTATGAATTCTTCACCATAAGGAATGAAGACTTAAAATTTAACTAGTAAAAGTTTTGAAAGGAAGACTAAAAGAGATCAGGAACACAAAAATGAAAAGTATATACAGAAAGGGTAAACTGAGAGGAAACATGGTTTTAAAAATGGGGCATTTGTTAAGGATACTGTTCCTGATGTTAAGGAAAACACTGGGAGTGTCAAAAAATATTTTGCCAAAGTGCTAAACTGCAGGTGGTTTTGATGCAAGCATATATGGGAAAGAGAAATGATATAAGAGAACTGGTTAATAGTTGAAATGACTTGAAAAAGAGATTCTGATGAGGTACACATTAGGAAAGATCATGGTGGAAGACCTACTTTGCAGTTAAAGCCACTTTAGAGAGGGCTAGAAGATGATAATTAAGGTAACGTCAAGACAATTTGAAACTCTGCTGATCAGATAAACATGTTCTGATGGTTGAGTGAGAAGGGCAATAATAATTTTTATTTCAGATTGCTTGGAATCATTGTGGAAATCTACAAAACCACATGGCTTTTAGATAAGATCATTGCAATTATGACAGTTATGGATGAAGACTCCTGCAACACTGCAAAAATTAATGAATATCTGTTTCAAGTGAAAGCATGGTATAATATAAGGAAGCACAGAATCACCATAGCTTTTCATCATTTTCTTAAATTAGACAGTAAGAATGATAAATGAGGCAGGGGGCATGACTTGAGATGATCTAAAATTGAGATCCTTAACTAAAATAGATGACATCACACAACTGAAAAAACTGCTTGAATTATTGATGAATCATATTAATAATTAACCTTGGAAGACTGGTTTGGTCAACTTTGACTCATACTAAATGCCAGGAAGATGAAGTGTTTGCAATGTGAAAAAGGAGACAGTAAGAAAGGCAAATGAAATATGGCAGCTGTAAAGTCAAAGAATATGCAAAATTCCTATTTGTCCAGAGAAAACTCGATCACAGCTGAGGGTTGCTTAAAGGATGATAACTAATGGAAAAGTGCCTCATTGAAACTGAGGATGTTATGAACTTAGTTCTCAAAATGCAAATATATCAACCCCCTTCACTAGCATAACACTATTACTCTATAGGCTTTAAGAAGTTATTTTAAATTACAGACATTTAAATGAATCAGTTGGCATGAGAACAATCTAAAAGATGGTAGATATTAAGTTAGACTTTACATAAGGAAGTTGAAAAGAAAGTCGTATATGAAGCCAAGGAAATCCACTGGCTATAAAGAAAGGAAAATGTCAATAACACTGCAGAAGACAAACTTTTCACATAAGGCTAAAATAGATCATGGAAACATACCACAATATATCTACTGATCAACTTTCAGCTAGTTAAGCTGGGATTAATAAAGGAGTAAAGCATGGTGGCCTGCACAGTTCAGCTCTCTGAAGACATATTCTGGAGTGAAAAAAAGAGAAACTGGCAAAGCTAGAATATGAGCTTTCCCTCTCAGCAAATGTTTTAACTTCAGGAGAGGAATTGAGCAAACACTACCCTTTGGTGTATTTTGTCTTCTCTAGACATGTCCTATGAGACATCTATTGTATCCGAATTAACTGTGGACACTTCCTACATAATTTAATTCCTTTTTTTAATGATCATAGAATCATAGAATCATAGAATGCTTAGGGTTGGAAGGGACCTCTAGAGATCATCTAGTCCAACCCCCCTGCATACGCAGGGACACCTAAAGCACGTGGCGCAGGACTGCATCCAAGCGGGTTTTGAAGATCTCCAGAGAAGGAGACTCCACAACCTCTCTGGGCAGCCTGTTCCAGTGCTCTGTCACCCTCACTGTTAAGAAATTTTTCCTTAAGTTCCTATGGAATTTTTGATGTTTCAGTTTCCGGCCATTTCCTCTAGTCCTATCAGTGGCCACCACTGAAAAGAGACCATGACCGTCCTCTGCACTCCCTCCCTTGAGGTATTTATATACACTGATTAGATCCCCTCTCAGCCTTCTCTTCTCCAGGCTGAACAGGCCCAGCTCCCTCAGCCTCTCCTCATAGGGCAGATGTTCCAGGCCCCTGAATGATCCTAGAAGATGAAAGAGAAATTAAGTTTTGGGGACTTTTTTTTTTTTTTTTTTTTTTTTTTTTTTCATGAGCTTTAAGCAATCAAAGCACAGAACATTTCCTTCAGGTGGATGTCACTGAATGGATTTGGCTGTCTTTTATTGGATACCAGATACATTAATATGCATTACTTACAGGATTCTTTTTCTACCCCAATTCAGTTATTTTCTAGTATCGCCCTGCAGACAAATTCTGCTGTGTTTATTAGGACTGGGCTTGGAAGAGGGCCAGTTTATTGTAGACGTAAGAAGAAAACATTTTGACCAGTTCTGTACTTCTGGTTGTATACATAAAAATTTAGGTCTCATTCTCCCTGTACTAGATTTTTTATTAGCTCTCTTTTCTGAAAATGATTCAAATATATATAAAGTCTAAAATAACATTGCTAGAATCTGTTTTTATCTTCTTTCTATGCGTGCATGCATGTATGTTTTATCTTCCTTTTGAGGGAGGCCTCTAGGACACTGTGGGCATTGAATGGTTAGGGTGGACTATGTGCAGCAAAACTCCTGCTCCCAGTGTATGTGATAGAGTGCATGTAATATTGGGTAATCTAATTAAATGTCCAGCATCTGCATTAGTTTGCCAGACTAATCAGCATTTGGTACTTACTTTTTACTCCATTCTTCTGAGTTGCAATATTTTACCCTCTGAAGAGAAAGGCTTAACTACAAAGAAATCTTGAAATTCCCTTTCTCCTCCTCACATATCAGTCTTTTTAATGACCTTTTGTTGCAGGAAAACTGGAGATTTACCATTTATCTGATCATCTCTTCATTCTTTTCAAGTACATTTACCAGGTAACTGAGTCTGTTATGATTAATATGAGCATAGAAATATATCCAAGATCAAGTCATTCCTGTGAGAAAAGTACAGATTTTAAAACAGCCAGAGGATGGTGAAGTCATTATTTAAACATTATTTTATCTTTATCTTTTCCTTTTCTTTTCTTAATGTGCCCCATTTTTGCCCAGAAAAGATCCAGAGAACCCTGTTGCCCTGTGTGAAGGGATATATATTATCAACATAAATATTGCTTCAGCTGCCTAGAATTCAATAATATAAACCATCCTACATAAGAACTGGGTAAGAAATATTAAATTCCAAACACATACCTGCCATTACAAATTTATCAGTGAAAATAAATTTAAAAAGGTACATTCTTTCTGTCAAAGACTGTACATGGAGTTATGCCATTTTGTACTGGCAACTTGTAATATTTCAGTCTTCTCACTTACTTATCTGAAAGAAACACACTTGCAGGACTAGATGTGAACAGTTTTCCCCCCTTTCAAACTCATATATTATTTAAAATTACAAAATATTACTTTGAAACCCACCACATAATTTCTGGAAAATGTATAATACCCTAAAGCCTAACTGAGCTGAAATAAAATACACTATAGTATATATGAGGAAATTTGCTAATGTGCTAACTAGAATCTACAGACATGCCTTGATATACTTGCACAGTTCTCAAGTATATCAGTAGGGAACAAGTTTGAAAATGAAAGGAATATAAGTATCTTACAATCAATTCTTTTTATTTAAAACCTACACATGTATAACTCTGTTGCTATTCTCTTGACTATAGTAACGCCTTAAAGCCCTGCTTTAATTGTATAAGGTCATTTTAAACATACTGACAGAGACATGTCACTTTGTATCAAAGCTTAACCTGGTCAAGAAATCTCCTGATTTTTTTTTATAGATTTTTATTCTTTTATTTGAGATTATCTGTGAGAAAATAGATGTGTTTTAGCATGCGTCTCATTCAGAATATTTTAAGCATGATGTACAGCTTCATTATCTGTCTGCTTTGACTGCCAAGCATTTTTTTTTCCATTCAGTTGTTTAATTATTCTAGTTCTGCTCCGTGTATAAACTTGAAGTATTTTTATGCACTAAGGAAAAAAGTCCAATTACAAGATAGCAGAAAAAGTATTTTGGAGTCTTCTACTAGTATTTCTTGTGCACAATATTTGCATCCCCTTTTCAGTAGGTATTTTTTGATGGAAGAAAATGACTGGAAAATATAAAGATCAAGAGTAAGAAAAACCTGAGTTCCAATACATTATTCTTATTTTTTTTCTGCAGCTGATACCTACTCTTGGCATACTTTTTGCATCTTGTTATCACTTCAAATATTTATAAAGACTTAAAGCTTCCTAAAAAGAAGCATTTAAAATTTTCTAAACAAGTACTTCAGCAGCAGCATGGCACCTTTTTGCTTTAAACAGGCAATGAATTTACTAAATAGTTTGTCTTGCTAACAAGTTTTCCTTAAACATTCTCATCACAGAATTCTTTTCATATAAGAATCATTGATACACCTAAAGAAAAAAAAAGTTTCACTCTGCTTTTCTTTACAGACTTTACAGTTTTACTTGCTTTCTTTCAAAGATTTCTGATAGAACACAGATGTTCAATAGTAATAAAAACGAACAAGCAAGGAAACTGGAGGAGTATGAATTTTACTCTTCTGGCAAGAACATAATGCTCTCTGTCTTTCATACCCTGCTTCTTGACCTAAAGAGGGTAGTTGACCTTCAGTCTCCTGGAATGCTGAATACCAGTAAAAATGTGCTCTATAACTTAAAGAAAGGGAAGATCTCCTAATAGTTCATGGTAGCTGAATGGACCAGGTGTCACAAGGCTAATTGAACTTCTATCCCAGTTCTATTAGTCTTTTACTCCTATGACCTGACTCACTTCTCTTCTCTGTTCTTTGCCTTCCGCTCCAAGTCTTAGACTGAAATGTCTGATCAGTTTAAAATAATTCTGGGGGCTGGTATTTGTAGAGAGCTTGACACCATGAGGACTTGATCCAGCTATATACTGCTGCACAGGAAAGAAATTAAAGGGACATTTAGAGGGCACATGAAAGTTTTGTTCTTCTGCAGTGAAATTGGCTTAAGAAATACTCCCTTCACCTTATTCCTGACTATTGTTGTTGACCTTGTATAGTGGATTTTGACTCCTCTGTTATGCCAATGCCATATTTTTGGGTAAAGAGAAGATGCTAAAAAGCATTTTTAACATGGTCATTACCGCAAACTACTGCACACATTCAAATATAATTTTTGTGACAATTCAGGGGAGATGTTGGATATGTAGTATGAAACCAGTTTCTGAGGGTCTCTCTGCAGGACTTTGTGAGAGGAGATCCTAAGCCATATGAGAATGTGGATTTATATATGTACATACATTACATACATATATGCTTTTAAAACTGACAGTCATTTTTTTTTTCCTCTGCCTAGGCCAAAGTCAGAGTTATTGCATATGTGCAACTTATCAATAAGCAATTAAAACACTCTAAAGAGTACAGTTCCCTGCTTAGCTCAAGGTGATTGCAGAAGAAATGCAAAAACCCATGTAAAATTTTTTACAGGAAAAAGCTTGCATTTTTAAACTTTTAAGGAAAAAAAAAGAACATCACAAGATATTGTGTGAAGTGAATACAAAAATGATGATTCACAGAATACCTTAGGTTTTAAAAATTTATTTTACCCTTTGCTGTAATGTACTTAAGTATGATTTTATATAGGACTGGCTGTAGTCCTATGCTCAGATACTTTTTTCAATGAAATGAAATTTTTGTTGACTACAACTATTTTCAAATATGCATTACATTGACTGAATTCTTTTCAAATTCTCTCTCTCCAAAAAACACTGAAAATATGCTGAGAGTCCAAATGTTTTGTTTCAATGCTATATACCTGATAAATAACTGTATGCTGAAAGTGTTCAGGGAGGCCAGTTAAAAAAACAGCTCATGGGACTTTACGTCTTGCCTGGGATAGCTGCAACAATCTCGATCCTATTTGCAATGTGGACACCTTACTTTCCCTACATCCTGTAATCTTTAGTTGCTTTAAAGCGTACAGAGTTGACATATTATGAAAGCAATTATCTCTCTTTTTCCTTCATTTCTTTTTTCCCTGTGAATATATATCTTAGCTTCTACCGCTCACAGTAAGTTGCAAGGCTTTGCTTCTGCTGACAGTCTTTACTCAGAACTCCGTAAAAATGTGGTGTCTACCTAGCACTGGCAGAAACTGAATAACTCTACTCATGTTATATGTTTATATATGTAACTTGCAGGAAGGGGGTGGAGTTGCACAAAATGGAATATGTCACTGGTATTCAACACTAAGGAGGACAGCAAGGTAAAAATAGGACTATGGTTTTAGAACAAAGCATATTGCTGCAAGTGTAATTACACTGAGTGTAATTGTGTCTGGTGGAGCAATTCACTTGTTCACTTTTAAGTAAAAGTTTTGGAAAAAAAACTCTCCTGTGAGCAAGTAAAAGTTTTTTTTTCAGTAACAGTAGAGAATCCCACCAAAGATCCTTGCATCTTCCTCCTATCTGCCAGACGAAATTTATGTTTATGCAGTTAGAGAAATTGCAAAAATAATCTATGATCCAGATGGCTCTGCACACAGGAGCAAAAATGATTAGTATATATAAAAAAAGCAAACATGAGGTGTATTGCCCATGGAACATGTTTCTCTGAGGTTTATAAACAGAAATAAGTAACAAATGGTTTAGTAGAAATATTAAAAATCTCTTCTTTTAATTGCATTTTATATGGCAAGCTATTTGGATCTTTCTCAGTCTTGATGTCAGGTGTGACTGAGCCCAGATGTTTATCTGATACTATAGCACTACAAATTCAATCAATTAGCAATCACAAAAAAAGCTTGACATTGACTAAATGGTTTGCCTAAAGTAGCTTTTCCACTTATACTTTAAGTCACTGACTCTTGTTTAGTTTCCTCTCCTGGCATCTCACTCTACTAAAGTCTCATATTCTGTAGTCACCCAGGCTCCTGAAATTGGCTAGTATTGCTGTTAAAGAGACTAAGGGCCGCAGGTTACTAGCTGTCTCTATGATCATTCTCATCACAGTCTTGTAAGCAAAATCCATGGAAAGTAAACAGGGTTTGGCAAGTTTTTCAAACCGTGCATTGGAAATTTGGCAACTGAAATGAATGTTTTATATCACAATCCTATGTGCTAACATTACTCTAAGATAAATGCCCTTGATAAACCCTATCATTTTCACACTTAGTGTGTAAAGTGTTGAAATAAAAAGCTGATGAAGCATAAAGTGTTGAAGTAACACGTTATTTTCAACATTTTATCTGTCATTCACCATTTATTTCAACACTCTATATACTGCATTAAATACTCATTTGTCAAGCAAACATTTGAAGACCTAAGGAGAAAGACATGCCCAGGAGCAGCAGAAAACATGGACGTACTATTGACAGGTCAGAGATTGTTAGAGGAAGACTGGAGTAGCTAGGAACTTCACATTATAAGGCTTAAGACTGCTGGAGGATGTGTGAAAGTCCAGGGAAGCAGATGTGTGAAGCAGCATTAAGGGTGTTGCAGGGCGAAAGCGCTTCATGAACCCTATAAGGCTGGCCAAGGACGGCAGGACAGTCCCAAACACCACCTTCCCACCTTTTCTGCAGTAGTGTGAAAGCAAAGTAGTGAGAGATCACTCCCAGGGGTAACACTCTTACTTGCATGCAGTGGAAACTCAGTCAGGACTCTACAGGTAAACAGGTGTGTTGTCACCTTCTGTGTAAAATCTCAACCATTTAAGAAGAAGAGGTTGATTTAAATGATTTTGTGGTCAATTAGTAGCTTTTCTACTTGATAGCCAAATTAGCTCAAGATCTGAATTTAAAGTGAATTATTTAAAGTTCATTGAGTTCCCATCCAATATCTTCTAAGGACAACTAAGCTAAGTGAAATACTTCCACTGTATTTCTGAGGTTGTGCACATGCCCGTTTAATGTTCTTTAAATAATCAAATTTTGACATTTAATTAATTTGAGTTTAATTAATGCCTTTGATTGAATGCTATTAAATAAAATTTTCAATATATATCTTTTCAGTGAGAAAAATCTTGGAGAAGGCAGGAGAATTTTCCCCATTTTTTGTTGTTGAAAGTTCACAGAATCTCAACATAGTTTAGACTGAAAAGGAACTCTGGAGTTCCTCTAGGCTGGAGATGCTCTGGTCACTCCTGCTCAGAATCACTTTGAGTAGGTTTCTAAGGACTGTGTCCTTAAGGTTTTCAGTATCTCCAGGGATGGAGGTACTCCACAACCTCTTTTGGGCTCCAGCGCCCAGTCAACCTCACAGTAAACCAATGTTTCCTTATATTCACATAGAACCGCCAGTATTTTAGCTTGTGCCCATGGCATCTTGCTGTACTGGTGGGCACCACTGGAGAGTTTGACCCTGTCCTCATTAATCTCTCTCTTCAGATCTTCATATGCATTAATAAATCCCACTCAGTCTTCTTTTCTCCAAGTTGCTGACTCACTGGTGGATGGCTCAATGTCTGGCTTAAGGTTTATAGACTCATACCCGCAAGTACTTCAACAGCAACCAGTGATGTATTCTTAACGGGACAAGCAGACAAGACACACTCTTTTATTTGTTTGTAGCATTTTTCTCCCCAGGGTTTCATTAGCTAATTCAATAGGGGAGTTCTTCTGCCTTAAAGGTGAGTACATTTGTTTTAAATGGTACTAAATACATATATTTTTATAGTGTTGAGAATTTTGTAAGCTGTTGGCACAGGAGAAGGATGCATAGGAGCAAAGCAGGATATGCTCTACAAAAACTACCTGAGCACACTGCTGTTTTTTATATCTGTGTGAAAATCCAGTACCATCCAACTATTACTCAGCTACTGAACAAAATTAAAGTACATAAAACAGAAAAACTTGGTCCTGATACTGCAAAACAGACTATTCTAATTTGACATTAAATGAAGTAACCTAGTGTTATTTCATTCAGTCTAACAATTTTCCTGGTCCTTATATGTAAAATAAATAAATAAATAAAGTCTCTTTTTTCTTATTCTCAAATATTGGGAACAGAAACCTCATCTCTACTACTTAGAAAAATCGCTCAATTAGCAAATCAGAGATTGTATTTTCATATGTTTTACATAATTCTTTGAAAATCTAAATCAGTTCATTCATAATTAACCATTCTGTATATTCCTAATACAAGTCTGATACCCGAATATACAAAAATACCATTTTTTTTTGGTTTTGTAGTGGTGTTCTTTTTTCATACTTAGGGTATTGCAGGACTAACCTTTTTCAATTTAAGTATAGTTACTTGTTTCTGCTCTGGCAGAGAACTTCTTCCTGCACAACTGCTAGAATTCTGCATTTAGTCTGTTCATTAGTGTCTGTATTTTCATTTGGACTAGACAGAGAAGAAACACTGCCTGTGATCTCTGAATACATAGTAAGCAAACATCTTTCCCCCAGCACTCTTTCCTAAGACTTGGATTTCTTGCAAACTAATTGTCTACACAAGACCTTTTCATAGCTGCTGTTTCTTATCAGGAGTGTGACTTGAACGTATGGATTCCTTGTATTGGAGTCGGGAGCCACACACATTTTACAATGTGTAAAGCATACAAAATCTAAAATGAAAACAAACAAACAAAATACATATAGCTGCAGATAGGGTTTCAGCTGGCCTTTTTCTAATCATTTTATAATCATACAATCTTTACCTTTGTACACAGACTATTCTTCCTTTCATGATCAGTGACACGGAGGCTTTGTTGAGTAATTGTCTTAATTGTTCACATTGCATGCATACTCTCATCATGACTTTAAGAAGGTTCCTAGGGGACAGTTGAGATGATCTGGTTCTTCTCCCCAACTAATATACAGCAGTACCACTTCATTTTCTTTCTTCTCTCCTTCGTACTTCCTACATCTGTCCGCACACTCCTGCCACTTGCTTTGCATCAGCCATGGACCACACTGTGAGCTAATGGATTTCACTAACCTCAGGAAAGCCCAAAGGCAAAAAAAAAGGATTTTTTTTTCCCACTGCATGCATTTAAATAGCTTTGGGAATGCTCTAATTAGTGCTGAAGCCAACGAAAAGAAAGACAGAACTATTGACAGTCAAGTGAAATACACAGGTAGGAGAGAAGAACATTTGTCTGGTGACAACAGTCTTAAAGACTTACTAAGACTTGCATAGAAGTGTAGTAATAGGCCGCTCCCACTTGAAAGGAATTTTTTTCAGGTTGCTGAATCTTAATTTCTTTTGCTACCTTTCTACTAACAAACAAGTTAGCAGGTTTTTGGTACATCATTGCCAATTTCAGGCATATATGGGAATGAAAAGCTAAAAGTGAAAGACCAATATTATCTGCTGTAAGAACAGTCATTCACAGACAAAATTTATTTTACAGGATGATGGGAATATGGTTAGACATATCTATATTATTCTAGGCTCTATATGTACTCTAATCTCACTAAGAATTGTAGCTAATCATAAAATCAGGCGTATGCTTGATTTCTTCAGTACACCATGCACTGAGAGCTTTTATTTGTATATATAATAGTTGCTTAACAATGATTTTTATATCCTGCATGTAAAGATATTAATTTTAGAAGAAAATACTTCTGCTGTGCTGATTTCAGGGAGGCTGTGTTTCAATCAGCATAATCAAATTACTTTCTGCCATTTTCATGCCAAAACACTTATAGATTTGCACCTACCACTGATACCCTGAGAAGATTTTCTACACTTGTAATGAAGATCAGCCTGGTGCTGGGAAAAGGTGCTAGTGTTGGGCTTTGTCAAGTATTCAGATTTTCTTCTTTTTCTAGAGCTGGGACAGCTTAGCTTGCTATGGCTGAATTTATTCTTCCTCAACTGCTTTAAAACTAATTCTGTATTTGTCCTTACCACTACCATTTTTGAAAATGGTTTTGTTACAAAATACTGATTCTGAAAAAAAATATGCTAATGGTTTCATCTGAAGTTTCCTCAGGAACATCTTCTCAGGGCTATGGTATAATTTCTTCTCAAAGTCAGTGAGAGAATGCACATGAGCACAGTGATCTTTGGACTGTCTATTTCAGTTGCTGTTTTCTGGACATATACGTTTGACTCCTTACCAGCTCTCTCACTACAGGAATATCCACAAAAGGAAACACATTTTTTACCATATACTGAGGAGAACTTTTTGTAACAAGACAAGACATCTTTAGTAAAGAGCTTTCTGAAAGAGCAAGTCCAAACTACTTAGAAATCTAATTAATATTTTCCCAGAATATATTTTGTTTAAGTCTGGAGAAGAGAGGAAGAAAACACAAATTATTTTTTTCCCACAGGAAAAGACATGTTGCAATATGATTTGTCCAGTGTCGAGAATGCCTATGGTCTAATGAGCTAACGGGCATTTATGCAGATATAAGATGGTGGTTTATTTAAAGTGAAGGAAAATGACATAGAGAAATAAACTTCTCAAATAATTTAATCTTTCTAGTACTTCCTTATTTCTTTGGGGTTCAGCTTCAAAGGAGAAAAGAAAAAGTGCAGCCCTTTGCATATGATACCTATATTGGAAATATGCTTGGAGTGGAAGACTTGTCTTTTGGAGATTATTAGAAAAGATCAGTCTTCTTACTGCCCAGAAAAAAGAAATCCTGATTTGTGTTTCTTTATCTCTGTGATACTGAATTTCAAATTGCCCCTTTCTTGCCAAATGTCATCAGGAATATGCACAAAATTTTTCCATGATCGAGGACAGTAAATCATCGGGTGGTAATTGCTCAATCATCTTCCCTGTCAGAACTGTTCCAATGTATATATTACTTCAACACTAATTAAGACAGAGAGAAAGAGACATAGAGCTGTTTAATGGTGTGGAATGCTCTAATCTTTTGTAGGTACTGAGTCGCACTTCTGAAATGGTTTGCTTCTCTCTTATGTGTCTAATTTGATCAATCAAAACTATATATTTTTCAATAACTAAAATATTGGTTGACCAAATTTACCCACCCTCAGTGGAAATATAATCATATTATCACAGTGGGGTTTTTTTTTGTTTGTTTGTTTGCTTGCTTCGGTTTGTTCTTTTTTTTTTTCTTTTAAGAAGGTAGATCATGTTCCCCTAATATTAAAGCGTCCATCAATCACAGCAGAAGCACAAAAGTTCATCACAGGAAAGTTAAGCTCATATATATATAAAGCCAGTTTTGCTTCTTGTAGAGTCTTAATGCAGATCTCCCTTTTTCTTTCCTTTTCTTTCCTATGCTCCTTGTAAGTAACTGTACAAAAACTCCTTTTATCTGAAGTAGAAGAGATTTTATTTTAGGACGGATTGCTCAGCTAGTCATATAACTGAAAGTATACTTGTGACATGCTGTGATTGTCTCAGGTTCTTTGCCAATTACCTGGACAGTAGTATATTTCCACATAGGCTTGTGGAAAAACAATAAGCATTTTCGTGGGACTGCATGTATTTGGCTTGCACTAGAGGCTAAGCTAATATTGGTTTTCAGAGAATTATTCTGGTTTCCCAGGCTAGCTAGAGATTAAGAGAACCTGGACCTACAATTTCTCTGTACATATTTTCGATATGTAAGGCATCTGAACATCAATACCAATATTATTGAAGTAAAGCTGATAGAACATGTTACAAAGGAGATAAATAACAGGATCTTTTGGAGTTAACTTTTTCAGGACCTTTTTAGATGCATCGTTGCCACTATTTTAAAATAAAAAACTGGCTACCAAGTGAAAAGTTGACAATTGTTATGGATATATTTAAAAGAAAGAGAAAAGTTTCAAACATTGAAAATCTGATAGGTAGTTCTGTTTTGAGTCTTCATAATAAAGATTGTGGAAAAAAATATAGTAAAATTGTAATGAATAAGAAGTTCTGTAAGAATCATAAATCACTTGCTGAATTTCACAAGTGAAGAAAGTGAAGAAAGTGAGGTTTCTTCATAAGTGAAGAAAGTCTCTGCATAATAGAAACACCCTAATAATCTGAGTACTTGTAATGGATCCAAAAGATTTTTTTGATTTTCAGTGGATTCAAACACCAAGCTTTAAGAAGGTAAAAGTGCACAGGTAAAATATATACATTTTGCATAAACTGACACAGATGAATTAAGCTGTTTTTTCTATCATGACCTTCTCTGGATTATTCATACATTACCTTCACCATATCTCATGCAGATAAATCAAGTTTTCTATACCATTGTGCCTGTCATCTTGTCACATTTTAATGTCAACACTGTGTTTATTAGGGACATTCTGCCCAGGGCGCTTTTGTTTTTTTGTCTTTCAGTCAGCAAAGAGTGAATATACCAATGTGTTTCTGTTTTTTTGGGTAACATCAAACCAACATAGCAAGTTGGTGGCTAACTGTGCTGCCATAATAAACATCAAGCCATTATCAAATACGTTCTATTGAAATTTATAATTTTGTATTTTCATTGTTTAATGATTTTTAATTTTTATTCTCAATGCTTCAGATGATACAACTGCAAGACTGCAAGAAAAGTGAGGGCTGAATGAACCATTAAATCACTATGGTGGCCAAAGTTCATGAAAAATTGTCTCCTTTTAAGGAAGGAGGGATGAAATAAACAGAACATCAGAGAAGCAAGCCAGTGAACTGACATGACAGTTATGACACCTCCAGTTAAAAGCTGAAGGTCAATTGTATATGTTATGTAAAAACAGATTCATAATTGCTGAAAAAGAGAGCGAAACATTTTCTGTTATGACCATGAATCCATTTACTGAGACACATCTTATTAAGCAAGCTCTCTAATATGATTTCTACATGATTCCATTAATCAACTTTTCTAGCACCTTGCCTCAGTTGGAATTATAACTTTTCAGCAATGTTTTTTTTTTATCTTTTTTAAGACAGAACATTCCAAAAGGTCAAAATAAAACATAGAAAGTGTAAAATGTGTGTGTGCCCTGTGAAGCTATAAGGTGTTTTTTAGAGCTACAGATCAGATTTGATTGTATCTTTTATATTCCTCAGAAATGGCCCTTTCCAGCAACTTATTTACACTTGAATCTGGGGATAAAATGTTCAGAGAGCAGTTTTACTAAACTGAATATATGGGCAGCAGAATGCAATAGAATTGTTCATCGTAATAAAAGGAAACAAATCTTGCAAGATTATGTCCTATATTATTTAAAAAATGTTCTACCTGTATGGCTGGAAACTAACAAAAACATAAAATATCTTTGCTTGTCACTTCATCCTCAAATACAGGTACTGAAAATGCTAAGATTTACCTAGATGACTTTTAAAACTTTTTAAAAAATATTATTTTAATAATATACATTTATACATAGAAAGTAACTTGAGTATACATCTCTCATCTTGCTGAGAATATGGGATAGGAACTGCAGCATAAACAATCAAAGAAAAAAAAAATTAATTAGCATCCACCCACATGGAAGGAATCACAGGGTCAGACTGTGTAAGGACCAGAATAAAGGAGTCCATATTTTAAAGTTTAAGTCTCTTAGTTACTCTGCTATTTGCAAGGGAATCCCTAAGTCACTTTACATTCCATAAAGAGGGTTTAAAAACACTTTTAATCACCAGAATACTTTATTGTTATGGAGATTTCCTTTCTGATTCTTTATAATTGTGGAACCTTAGAGGTGTTGATTTCTTTAACTATGAACTTCTGGTCATCACAGAATCACAGAATGATTGAGGTTGGAAGGGACTTCTAGAGATCTTCTAGTCCAAAATCCCCCTCCTCAAGCAAGAACATGTAGAGCACGTGGCACATGGTCACATCCAAGCAGGTTTTGAAGATTGCCAAAGAAGGAGACTCCACAATCTCTCTGCACAGCCTGTTCCAGGGCTCTGTCGCCCTCACAGTAAAGAGGTTCTTCCTTCAAGTTCTTCCTCCTACAGGAGTAAAGAACTTCCTGTGTTTCAATTTGTACCCACTGCCCCTTGTCCTATTTCTAGCAACCCCTGAGAAGAGTTTGGCTACATCCTCCCCTCAGGCATTTGTGCATGTTGATAAGATCTCTTCTCAGTCGTCTCTTCTCCAGGCTAAACAGGCCTACCTCACTTAGTCTTTCCTCATAAGATAGATGCTGCAGTCCCTTAATCATCTTTGTTGCTCTACGTTGACCCTCTCTAGAAGTGCCATGTCCCTCTTGTACTGTGGAGCCCAGAACTGCACACAACACTCCAGGTGCGGCCTCACCAGAGATGAGTAGAGGGGGAGGATCACCTCCCTCGACCTGGAAACATTTTTAGTCATGACTGACTAATGTCAGATTGCTATCCTTTAATGAAGCACAGGGATATGAGCATGGACACTTTAATTCTGCACCAGAAGCTTGCTCTTTATTTCCGAGAACTAGACAGAAGAAAAGCGTGCAAAGATCTGTGGGAATTCTGGTTTTGTCTATTTACACGACTCTGCTTATTGGGACACCCCATTCTACACATGAGATTTCAGAAGAGATGGTAAAGATGAAACATTTTTTCATAGAAATTAAAAATTTTGAATGAATGAAAGAGTAAGAATTTTTTCAACTAATTAAGAGGGATGGAGTGGAATAGTTCCTTTATGAAAGAAATGTGTTTATTTGTTCCTGTGTACACTAAAAAAAATCAGATTATAAAATATATTTATATATATATATACACACTCTAACATAGATAATGAGAAACCACAATAAAATTTAAACTGGAAGATACAGTACAAGGCTATTCTTAAAAAAGCTAATTTGTGGAGAAGTTAGGGCTCTCTAGGAAGAAAGGCAACAAATTAAGAGGTTTTCATAAGAAAAAAAAAGATTTGTTAATCACTGATAGGTAGATTTGTGTCTGAATGGCATATTGCTGTTCATATTTGCTCATGCAAAATGTTGCTGTCTTTTTAAAAAGACTGTAGGAATTTTTTAGGCTTGCTTCCAGTTTATCAAAATTGAGTGGTCATGGAACAGGAAAGAATAAGCAGTAACGTTGATATATTTGAATCTAGCCTTAAAATTCAACAATAATCCTTAACTCTTTGAGTGTGCCTCTATTTTATTAAGTATTTCAAGGCAATATAATTAATTTATTACTGGCAATTAATGTACTCATAGCAATATCCCTGAACAAAAAATGTAATTCAAGAGATCATGTTTATGAAAAAAAAAAATACAGCACTGTGTTTCTAGTCACTCCCAAGGGAGACTTGATACCCAATATTTGAATGTCCGTATGGAATGAAAATGCATTTATCATGAGCAAGACTTATTATGAGCCTAGTAGTTTATATTATAAAGAGCTGCTATACCATATGCACAGTATAAACTGATGATAGAATTTACCAAGTCTTTGACTTTTTTTTTTCTAATAAAACCACTTATAAGCATGCAGAGTCCCTTTGTCTTCTTTGTGACACTCTGACACATCTTGGGAAAGTGAGGTCATTTTTCATTAGAGAAATGCCTCAAAGAGGCTCCTTTCAAAAAGCTTTGTGTATTTCAATTAAAAACAAAAACACCTGAGCAGTGTTTTGCATAGTCCTACACTTTAATTCTGATACATTGTCATTACCAGTATTGTAGAAAAAAAATGTATTTCTTACTGTGCTGTCTGGTAGACCAGAATTACTTGAGAAATTTCTCAGCCACCTTTACAGGCAACTTTATTTCATATGTATGTACATCTTAAGGAGCTTTATATCTGTTAGGCTTTCTGAGGGTGCATTATTTTCCACTCAGGTAAGAGTCTTCTTTTATTTCTCCTATATGATATAATGTATCCCTATTTACTACTTTGTCCATTTGTAGTTTAATAGCATCTTTCCCCAGTTTTAAAAAATCTAACAGCATCTTCTCAAGACATTGGTCATTGCCCTCCATTTTGCTTTTACCTTTAAACCGGCACAATTAACTTCTGTCACCTTAAAAGCCTTCCATACAACACATTGCTCCAGTTGTTGAAGCATATGTAATTACATCCAACAGAACCTGTCCTGGGGCAAGCTGGTTTCATACAATTTTTATACCACCTTTTTTCATTATTTAAACAGAGTGAATTCTTTAGGACAGCATGATTAAATTGAAATTGGAACTATTCAAGGTATGGTACTCAAATAAAAGGCAGGCTCCTGCTATCCTTACAATGAGTTTTTTTTTTTTTTTTTCTTCTTCTCTCATTTCGTAAGTATGAAAAATTTCAGTCTACTTGGCACAGATATTTGCTGCATATCCAAGACTGTCATCATTATGATTTTTCATGAGTCCATATTAGGGTTCATTAGTACTTTAGGGGTTGGGTTGTAGCTTAATTCAGTGGAAATAAGCCAGTGATTAATATCACATTACAAGCCTATCTAAATGTCTTTTCTGACATTACTAGAGAAATTCTGTAAAGACAAATTTGAGAAGTTCAAATGAGTCGGGCAAATGTTATGCAAACAATTCCAGAGAGGAGTTTTTTCACTCTTAAGAACTCATAACTGCCAGCACAGAATACATGGATAAATGTTGTAAACTGATTACTAAAGCTTGCTGAGCTGGGAATTTCTGCTTCGTGGGACATTCCAGATTGGAAGAGAACAAAACACCAACACTGCAGCTTCCTGCTTTGCAGAATGATCTATTTTGGGCATAACCTCAGCCATGGCCAGGCAAACTGGGAAGCCTGCCAGTTAGCCGGAGAGCTGAGCAGCAGGTAAATCATCCAGCAGGCAAAGCGAGGACTGGGCAGGCAGCCAGACAGGCAGCTTGCAAGTCCATCTGTCAGTCAGGCAGCCAAAGACCTGGCAAGCAAAGCTGGTGGTTGTATCCCCAGCCGCTCAGTGGGACAGGCTGGAAGCTGGTCGGCCAAGCAACCCACCTGCTTGCCAGGGCAACAAGCAGGGTAGCCCTGTACTCTCCATCAATGACTCCCAAGGAATGTATGTATTTCTGGAGAAAGTGTCAGTTCTAATCTTCTGACATGAAAATATTCCAGGAGAATGTGTTTCAAACAGCTCTACTTCTTAACAAAAAAAAAAAAAAAAAGTGTATTTCGTATATTCAATGGGTAGCTACACTTATAGCCTTAGTTTCTGAGTGTTTCTGCAGAAACACTCAAATTGAATTTAGGACCTTTGGTTTACAATCAGGAAATGACTTACCTACTGCCAAGTTGCATGTAACTCACCATTGAAGTTGATATTTTCGAGGTGTTCTCTTTTTGTGTATTTGCAGAACTACTCCATGTTCAGCACCTTGCTACCTTTTACCACCTAATTTCATGAGGGATCAAAAAATTAGATATTTTTTGGTCTAAGTCTCTGATTAAATTTTACATGGTGAGTGTTCTTAGAGTAATATCTAGGTGTCAGAGTCCAGTGCTCTCTCACCAGGTTCTTTCTGATATTCCATGTCTACAGAGAGTGTAAGGTTTAATATAAAAACTTATTTTTATATTAAGATATTTGATGTTACATACGATTTTTAATTTGGCAGCATGATTCAGCAATGTATTGTAATCACAGTACAAGTGTATACATGCAGTACAGTTCAATCACATCTTCTCTGAGAATTCTTCTATGGTAGGGCTTGTTGGCCGATCACACAAGGTGACCCTAGAATAGACAGAGTTACAGTATACTGATGTTGTAGAAAGCTATTACAGTTTCTACTTAGAAAAACAGTTATTCCATTTACTGAGGATAGGACAGACCTGGGATTTCCTCTTAGGAAGTGGAAAATGTTTGCTTGCCTTGTAGAAGTGACATAGTGGGGCAAAAATGTTTGAGATCAGAGAGCTAGAGCATGAAGGATTCTGACATTCATTTCTTGGTGTGCGTATTGGATAAAATAGAGGAGCTTGAAAACAAGTGTTAGAAACCTATCTGCCAGTCACCGGCAAGCATCCACTGGGCATATATAATTATTCATATTAATTTTTTTCTTCCTGAAATCCTTAATTTCTATTGAGTACCCCCGCCTTGATGGTTGGAGTAGGAAATACTAAATCCACCCTATTCTGTGAACACCATATTCTATGGGGTAAGGACGCTCCTGCTGATGTTGATTTTACATCGGTCTCTCAGAACTGTTCTATTCATCTAAAAGATGAGTGATGCTATCCCTGCCTAAGCTGTTTTAAAAGACTGAACTCCTCTCAGAGATAGAGTCTGTGACTACATGCTCAGGAGAACTCCAAGTGAAGGCAGTGCTAGAGACACATCCGGGGTCACCTGATAAATCATTCATACAGTGGTCAAAAGGCTGGGACTCTGTGACCCCTTTCCCTCACTTCCCAAAGTGTTATGTCCATGCTACAATTTGGAGCTGTGTTTCAAGGTCAAGAGGGCACAGTAGCAGCTTGTCTCCAAAGTTTGAATTTCTGTGCATGCAAGTGCATTTGGGCATGTGTATGTGTACGGAGAGGGATCAGCATTATTCAGGATATCATACTTCAGGACAATCAGGAAAAAGAAAAGAAAAAAAACAATTCTAAATGCTGCAAAGCTCAAATTCATTAGTATTTTTAATTAATCTTGTATAAGTATCATAGAACTTAGTTCATCAGCACACTATGAAGATTTGTGAGCTGGGATCTGGCTCATATTGTTCTGAAAAGTGTAGCTCTGAAATCTAGTTTTGTACTCTAACCTAAACTGTCTCTCATGTCCGTGTATGAAGGACTCAGTATTTTTTGATTATACACAAGGTCAAAACCAGGAATGAATAGGATGAAGCAGGAGGAATCCTGCTGTTTTTTACTTCAAATAGGAATTGTAGAAGAGTCAAGAGGCTGACATATGAAAGAGAGGCTTAGAAAGACGAAAGAAGAGAAAATGAGTGAGAAGTAAAGGGAACATAAAAAGAGTTTAAAACTTTAAAGAGGAGAAAGTTTAGGTTTCATGGGACTCATATATGCAAGAGGTATACTTCTTTTTCTTGTGTCTTTTCAGGCTAAACAGTTAATCAAATACCAAATAGCATTCCCAAATTGATAAGCTAGCTAAGATTCTTATAAAAAATGTAATAAGTCAACAATATATGCTTTTAGGGTATTATTAGCAAGGAATATAAATGCTGCAAGAGAGGCAGATGCTAGGTCAGAAGTCAAAAACTCATGGAATGAGGAAGATTTTGTAGAAACTCAGAAAGCAATTTCTTTCTTACAGTACTTAACCTGAAGATTGTCACTGCTTGACAAACACATTCATCCAACGTGTTCATCCTGCATGCTTGTATTCTGAAAAAGGCATGGGCAGGTGCATTCAGTCTTGTTTTGAGGACTCGGCATACTATCGCCTAGTAAGAAAGTCATGTTCCCTACCTCATGATAACTCCTCTGCA
Organism: Tinamus guttatus; assembly: GCF_059628265.1. Classification (NCBI taxonomy): domain Eukaryota; kingdom Metazoa; phylum Chordata; class Aves; order Tinamiformes; family Tinamidae; genus Tinamus; species Tinamus guttatus. Next base: position 58,412 of record NW_028288826.1, on the reverse strand, counting down.
TTTCTGGACTTTTCTATTTGATAAAGTGTCACTATGATTAAGTGTCACAATATCAGACAGATTTTCTATGCTTTGAAATGTTGGACAAATGTGCCTTGCATTTTAGGAGGTACTGGCAAGAAAGTGTTTTTTTCTCCTTAATGTCTCATGCAACTGACCCAATTAGTATGACTTTTAGCAAGTCTTGAGATCTCTCCTTGGATATATTCTCAACTGGAATGCCCATTTTGGAGGAAGAAGTTTAACTCAGCAGTCTGAGCCAATTTCTGTCTCTCCCATCCCTACAGAAGACTTTTCTCAGCCTCAGTGACTCCCATTCAATGTCCCACACTAAACACATGTGAATCAATGAATCACTTCTCTTTTCCTCAGTGATTTAGTAAAAGAAAGAAACAAAAGACCCTGCAGGGATTAAAGGCAGTAATGAAGATGCCATAATAATGTATGATTGTATTCGATATGATTTGGTGTTGCTTATTTTAGAATCATTGTACTATCATATCTTGAATGTTTCTCCTTTGTACCACTTGACTAATGCAAAGGCAAGTAACCTCAGTTCTCCTGATATAGAAATTCCAGTGACACAAAACAGTCTCTCTCAATGGGAAGACCAGGTAGCCAGTTCTTTTCAGCAGTCCTAGGGAAGAAGGAATAAGAGATAATCCTGCTACTCAATATTATTAGTATACAACAAAAAAAAGACAATATTTTCAAAAATAGACAAACACACACATACACAAAAGAAAGCATTAAAAGGACATCTTCCAGCTTCATGGGATTTAATTATATCTTTTCATCTGTATGTTAATTTTCAACCTGTAGCCAATGAGCAATTGAAGCACTGAGAGATTTTCAAAAGCCCAGTAAAACCCAAGACTATTATGGAAAACATAACCACACCACACAGAATCATTTGGTTCCACTATGAATTTTTTAGCAGTCAAAGAAAGACAGTCAAATCTTCTGACTCACAACGAAGTACCTTTGCAATACAAACATTCACAAATGTGACAGGGAAGTGGCATAAGTACTCTCTAAATGGGGACCGGTGGTAAACACAGTATGGAAATAACTAAAAACACCAAAAGATGAACACAGCTACATAAATGACATATTTTTGTCAAGTTTTCCTTTTGCAAGAGGATTCTTGGTACGAGTGCTTTTTATTTTTAAAGTTGATTCTGTTCTGGCAATATTTTGATCACTTCATGATGTTTTGATGAAGCAAAACATTTGATATACATTCCTTCTTTTGTGATTCTAGAATTTTGCCCTTTATAAGGTTTTTAATTAATTAAACATGCTTGTTCCTATGAACTTATTTTCTTTCTCCTATTGTGTGGAAAAGAGGACAAAGAAAAGGCTGAAGTTAACACCTTTCTTTATAAGCAATAGTTGCAATATTATAATACTAAAGCGGGATGTGATATGGATCTTGTACTGTTATTTGGAGCAAACATAATTATAGCTGTTTTGTTTGCATTGCTCGGTAACACTACAGTGCCTGACAATTGTATGAGCATCTCAGAAGGAAAAAAGGAACTTGTGAAAAGATGGTTCAGTGTTTTGCAAAGTATATGCATTTTTTTGTACCTTGCTTTGTGCTGCAGCTAAACGTATTGAGCAAATTTACATCTCAGTTTATTTACAAACCAGTTGTATTCTACCTACATATATCAGATCTGAATATAAATTATAATCTCCTGTTAAAATTTAAAAGTAAACAGAAGAACTATTTGTAAATGAGGCAACATGATCAGAAGACTGGAAACAAAGGCTTGGATTCTCGTCCTGACTGTCAGGATCTTCCTTCATTGCCCTAAGTAATTTCATCTTTACCCCTTTTTAATCTGCAGTGCTTGCTTTATCTAGCTGTCTTTTTTCTGGTGTAGAGTCTCTTTCCTCTTCTTCCTGAGAAGTTCTAGTACCATAATGGCTGGAATGTCTTAAGTACAAGCATACATAATAGATACTTCTGCCAATATATTTGCCAGTATAAATTATTCTAAATAAGACAGTTTATATTAATTAATGAGAGGCCTGAAACTTTAAATGGTGTGTTTCAGAAAGCTGAGGATTAAAGCTAAAACACCAGTTCAGCAACGTTAAAGTAGAAAATCTGAACCATGGGTGTTTTTGCACACCATATGTTGTATAATGCTTACAGTTGATGTACTTTTCTTCCTTGTATGAACTGTGCCAATTCTAATGTTCTCTAAAACTGAGAGAGTGAAGTGGAGCAAAGGCACTTCTTATTCTGTGAAAAAGAACTGACAATGTAGACTTTAATATTACAAGCTGCTGCAATGAATTGAAGGTTGTTATGGTTTTAAAATCTCTCTGTCAGGATGTCAAGGGTCTTGGTCTTAGCACTGCAGCACTACAGGCTTCAATCAATGTCAGTAAATATGTAATCCACTGATTTTCGAACTGCTTTTTATTGTTAAAGAGTTAAGCATAGTGGAATAATATTCCTAAATGGGCATTCTGTGAGTAAGTCTAGTATATTTGAATGAAATATTTACATTAAACATTTCTCCATCATTCAATGTTACTGCCACTGGAGGTCAGAAAGCCTAATAAGAAACAAAGCTTCAAACCCCATTGATGGTGCCTATAGTATATTCTGTGGCATGATTATGTCATTTAAACTCTGCACATTTCTGTTTATCTGTTAGCAAAAGATTAAGACTTAAATATACCACCTGACAGAATATTTAAATAATTGATTAAAACAACAAAATCACTGAATAAAATTATTGCTAAAATTACCTCCTACAGCACATATTTGTGGTACTGCTACCACAAATGCATAAAATAAAATTTGCCATTGGAAAGTGGCTATTAAAGTTTTGAATTAATTTTCATGTACTAGATATAAAACTCAATGTTAGGTATTAGACTGGTAGGTATTACTTAAGAATAAGTTTTCTATATTTACTGTTCCAAAGGTTTTATCAAATATATTTTTCAGATACAGCACTGTCCTATATTAATGATTAATTTAAGTAGAAGCCTAACAGATGGAAAAATAATAGCATTTGATTCCTGTCTCTTCTTTGATACATGCAGTTTATGAACATAATCCTGTAGCTCTTGCTCCCTGGTTCACAATTGCAGGGTGGAACATTTAAGTAATCATTCCAGCTTTGGAAGGTGGTAGTTATATTCATATCGCACATTAGAAATATAAATGCTGCTATATATAGATAAAAGGGTTGAAGAGAGCCTAGAGCAAGTATGGTACAGTTAAGAAATATCTGAAATATCTGAAAGCAACTTTATAAATGGCAAAGAAATAAAATAAATATAAAATCTCTCAATTCATATTGATAATATTATTCTCTAGATTTTTGACAAGATAAGGTATCTTGGGGCAATTTCCAATAAGTCTTTGTCATTTGACAAGCACTACACTGACTGGCTTCCCTGACACTTGAAATGAATCTATGCAAACATTATAAATGAGGTTTAGATTTTGCAGAAGAAAAATCATTTTACTAGTCATGGAACCTACCTGTTTTCCTACGTTTGCGTGTATAGTCCTTCAAATAGATTATTGATTAACCTCAAAAGAAGATCACAAAAAACTTTTTATTTCATGCTGAATTATGATCATCCTAGTTCACTCCTGCACCTGTTAATAAAATTAATTTTGTGGAACCCTCAGAGGAGATGTCAAAGTTCAAATCAACAGCTTTTCTTTTTCTGACAACAATATTACAGAATAATGACTGGCTTGTGTTTAAAGATATATTTCAGGCATCAAAAGATCAGATTGTGATTTACAAAGACCCAGTTACTATTTTAAAGCCAAAAAAAACCAAAACAATGGACAAATAAAGCATGGATAAAAACAATGAACAAATAGATCAGAAGACATGCACTTATAAAAGTATTGTAACATTATGAAGAGATAACTGGGTGTGTAACAAGATAAGGCAAAATAATGAAGATGCAGATGAAAGAGAAGAGGGTAGATATTTAATTGATCCTTTCAATGTGCTAATTCTTTTGTTTCTTGACTCATGACTCAGACAATTTTTTTGCCTTTGGAGTGCCTTTTTAATTTGGTTTGTATTGTAACTCACGTTTTGTTTTCTATAACAATACATCGTAAGGACATAAAGTTCCAGGATTTGAAAAACTAGTATAGTTAAATCCTTGGCTCAAGGCAAGATCAACTGTGCCTGTATCATTTCTTTTTCTAACCTCCACTGAGGGTTGCTTTACAAAGCACTTACTTAAACTACCTTTTCGCAGAATCACAGAATGCTTAAGGTTGGAAGGGACATCTAGAGATCATCTAGTCCAACTCCCCTGCTCCAGCAGGGACACGTGGCACAAGGCTAACAGTTTAGCATTTTCCCTAGTGTTTAATCTGAAACTGAAACTGCTCAGGATTCATCAGCTGCTTCTTTAAATATGTTGAGATGAATTTCACTTCATCAGTTCCAGTAGATTTGAAAATGTCTCTTACTCAAGAGCTCTCTTACCTCCCTCTAGACCAGACTGAGATCATAATCCCAAGTCCCATATGCTTGTGATAGCTGCCTGACGACAGCTAACCTTTCTGACAGTGCTAAAAATTCTTAAACACTTTTTTTCTTTGCAGTGTCATTTATCAATAGTTTATCTTGTCCACTGAAGAATGGGCAAGCTTTTTCCATGGTGATCTTCCTATTACTACTGAATTTATAGACTGATTTGGGTTGTTCTGGTTGTTAGACATTATTGCTGTCCACACACCTCTTCAGTGTTAATATCTGAATTTTTTTTTAATTTGTTCTTAGAAACCTAACCTTTCTGCATGGTTACTACATGTGCATTCAATTTATATTCAGTCAAGATGATCTTCTAGTAGATAGGATTTTGCCTTTTCATCTGTAATGGGATACTTGGAACTTGCACCCTTAAGACTTTTTTTCAAAGATCAAGTATACAACTGCATGAGTAACATGCTAACAATAGTTAAGAACTGTGAGTTTACAGCACTTGCTTTCCTGAAATCTTTTATTTTGCATGTTATGATTTGCTAATCATAAACCCAATCATTTCATTAACACTTTAATTCACATTAGTATTCATCTTGACATTATTAAGTAGATCCTTTAGATTCATTTACATCAAATTTAAAGGAAATTTCTGATCAATAAGAAAGACCAAATCCACACTTCCTGGCTCTTTCTTTAGAAGATTTTCTTTTATCGATACTGAGAATTATATCTGTTCCAAGGCCTTTGTCAACTTGCTTATACTTAGTTCTATTATGTTCTCCCATTTTTTAGTGCCTTGCTAAACAGTTGGTAACTCACTGGGAGAGTGTGGCCCTTTACTTTTGAGGTTCAGGGCATCCTTATTGGACTTTCACATGGTGTTATCTCTTTATCGAGTGACCTAAATCTGTTTGATAATAACATTTATACTAAAAACTTTACTTCTGGAATACACCTGTTCCTGATGCTCCAGGAAAGGGACTGACAGCAGCACTACCTGAGTTCTTCTAAGTGGGCTCACAGATCTCAAAAGCCACTTTTGATTTCCCATTTTCCATAAGATTCCTAGTGTTCACGTGAAAGAGCCACATGGGGCGGCTGTGTTTTTGATAGATGAGCTACCAAAATCCTTCAGGAGTTTCTTGAATTTTTGCATCTGCAGAGCATCTTTCTTTTCAAAGTGTCTGATTCATTCAATAGGTATCCTGTTTATCCTACCTCCTCTGTGGTGTGCTGCTTTTCCTTTTCTTTCCAGCTTTACCTGCTTGCCTGAATAACTCTTCCTCATCTCAAAGAGCGGCTTTTGGGAGATTCAACACACCTAGTTTTGGTTGCTTACTGTGGTATTTAACTGCTTTTAACATATCGTTTAAAATGTATTATGGCATAATCCATGACATAATCATAATACAGAAATATGGCTTTAAATCATCATTATTTCTCAAAAATATCACAATAAAGTGCTGGTATGATATGAGACATCATGCAATAACAGAAAACCTGAGTCAAAATCCGATAGACTTTCTGAAATTCTCTCATATTCTGTAAAGAGCAGTCCCTTCTTTTCATATTGATTCACCTACTCTATCTATTTATAAGACAAAGATTTCTGCCCAGGGTAATTATGCTTTAGAAAGATAGTTATATCTATAAAACAGCCATTTCTTCTTTGTAATAGTCTGCCAGCTGGTTGCACTCTTCAGGCACAATATTTTGCGGATTATTGCTAACTGAAACATCAGCACTCATATTCAAGGAGTTTACACTGCTGCCCCCTTCTACAGCTCTAAGCTGTGGATTTATGTGGTAGTGCACTATGTGAAGATGTTTTCATATGTTAAAAACAGAGAAGAAAGACAAAGAAAAAAATAACAATGCCAGCAAAACTTTCTAGGAAGTTCTGCTTAGAGGAGGATAGAGGAAGAAAAAAAGTTTCCACTGGCTTCACATTTTAAGTAAAATATTTCCTATTATCTTCTTTTAATATGCAAGGAGATACTTTTTTATATTGATATGCTAAATTTTCAGTAATAAGTATCTCCTTGCATATTAAAAGAATCAGGAATCAGAGTACACATTCATGATTAATCAGCAGTATTCAAACCCAAAGATGTCCCAGATGGATTCTAGAATGGAAAAAAAAAAAAAAAAAAGGAAGAGAGCATATAAAAGGATGATAGAAATGAAGAATTTGAATTTAGTGAATAACAGAAGAATAAAACTTGAAAACCTGAAAATCAGCTAAGGTGACTCTTGCTAATTTATTGCATTATGCGTTGCAATCTCTACCAGTAGATAAATTCCATTTCATAGTTCCTGAAAATATCAGATAAAATAATCACCGAATTTGGAATGGGAAAGAAAATTTTGTGCTCACCAAGTGGTACTGGCAGTTGGTAATGTAGCAAATTTAGTCATCAGGCAGAGGAAGACTTAATGGATAGTGCTTTGTTGTTGTTGTTGTTGTTACATGCATATTTAAGCAATATTTTTGTTATTATGTATAGAATAACAGAAGCCTTGCTTCTGGATAGACAATATCTATATCGGAAAGTCTGTTCTTATTTTATAACTCCATTTGCTAAGGATGCTATTTGTTTTTCATGAAGTCAAGAATATTCATTTCTAAGGATTACCTTACATGGAAAGTGGTATGTCAGATACAGTGCAAAATACTACTATTTTTTTTGTTCTTTTAGACTAGGAAAATCTAGAAACACTAGAACCCCTTGTGAACCTAAAACATACTTAAAGCAAGCAAAACTAAATTATTTATCTTATCTTATCTTATCTTATCTTATCTTATCTTATCTTATCTTATCTTATTTCCTCACAGAAATGGAAAGCCACTGACTGATGACTACTACCTGTCTGGTAACACAAAGTCTGGCAAACTGTGCATTTCCCAGTCCAGACTCAGAATTGCAAGGAGTGCCCATCCCATCCCTTAAGGATACTGGCTTGAGGAAGAGGGAGACAATATCTGTGTCTCAGGAATGAATGTATCTGTGTTCAGGAATGGCTGCATTAGGGAATACTATCACAAAGGCAAGGATACATACCAACTGAGCGAGAAGCAAACCATTTCCCTCAGACAGATTCTAAAAATTTAACTCTGGAAAGACAAAAATGCCGATGGGAACAAAGATTCATACAAACCTTTATTTATTTATTTATTTATTTACCATTTGTTCTGTGTGCAATCTGCTTTTGGATGAATAAATAATACCTTGTCTTGAAGAAGATATTTTTGACTCACTTTGATCTGCTTCAGTCATGATCTCCTGTAGCCAAGAATGACAGGTTAGATGGATACTAAATTAACTTATCAGGACATGAACCTTAGGGTTTGATGACAAAGCAAGCTTCATAATCAGGAATATGAATACAAAAATTATTTTAAGAGAGGCATATAAATTAACACTGATAACATTACACTTGATATCCCTTGTTAGGCAACATTCTTAATGAGTTGTAAGAATATTAAAGCTACGTGTATGCATGTGGCAAGGTTAAGCTGGTAATAGAGACTTGAATAACCAGCAAATATGTCTGATTCATTGCTGAATCGTTGTACATTTCTTCTCATTTTCCATCTATAGATGGAAATACCTATACAATATTCTATACAATACCATAAATTGTATTTAATTAAATAATATTTCACTATCTGAAGAAAGAAAGACCTATGCAATGACTGTTCTCTTCCTGAGGAAAATGCAAATGAAACAATTAACAGTTTATAAATGAGGCTTAGCTAGCAGAGACTTAATGTGCATCCTGCTTTAAGATGAGTAAGATAAACAATTGTTCCATAAAACTCATAGATGTAAACTCCCAAATCATTTTAAATTTTGGAAATGCATCTTTAAATATTCATCTTTCTCTGGGCTTTCTCTTAGGAAAAGCGCAATTCTTTGTGCCCTACTGCTATGTTACCTGAAAAAAAAAAAAAAAGTGTTTTTTTTCTGCTGTGAAATCTTAAAAGTTATGTAGTGAATTGAATATACTCATATCACAATCTAGCCTTTTATCTCAGAAAAAGAATGAAACTCCAAGAAGATATTGTATATCGCTGCAATGCAGAACTGGTTATTTAGATCCTACAGGGTAGAAAAATGTTGTTGCTGCAAGACCATGTGATGGAAAAAAAAAGTCCTTTGTAGCTTAAAAAACAAATAAAAAACTCCAAGTCTGCAGTTTGCTTATTGTATTAACCTATGGACCTTAATATTGTAAAGTGAAAATATGGATCAACTCCAACACATAATTTTCATTGGACAAATAGAGTTTGGATTAAATATTTCCCAGGAATCTGAAGGAAATCAATATCGTTTACAGAACTAGTAAAGCTTAGTTTGGATGCTAAATCCTAAACCTTTTGTTTATAAGTTCTTAAAAGTAAAGCCTTTAAGGTAGCCTTTCTTCTTAGAGTTTTGATCTTGTCTGAGTGACTCCAATTCTGAATCTAACAAGACTTGAGGAAAAAAAAAGAGTAGAACTGAAACTGCTTAATGTGTTTTATAGATTTTCTGTCACCAAATTATTATTACTGGTCCCCTGTTGATGCTATTGCACAAAGGTGTCTTAAATGCAACTTCCAACCCTTTGATTGAGATTTTTATATAACAAAGTTAAACCCCCAGGTAATTGTTAGGCATCTCCTTGCAATATTGATAGACTCAAAGAGACAAGGAAACACAAACATCCAATGATCTGAACTGAAAGTAGATCCTCCCCACGCTGAAACAATCAAAACATACCCTACGAACACTTATACGCAGAGACTCTACAGGAAGATTCATATGAAATAAGGATTTAATATTTAAGATAGATGAGCAATACGTAACGATCCAGGATATTATTAAAATTATATTTTATAAGGAAATCAATGATTGATAGTGTGGCATAAATAATGGAATTAAACACCTTTCTGCTTTTCATAGCACTATGTGATTATTTTCTTTTTAAAGTTCTTCCTCTGAACCACTCATTTGGAAGGAAAGAAGAGCACTGAAGTGAGAAATGACTTCATTTACATGCTTGCAGAACTCCTCTGTATGGTGATAGTGCTGTACACTGTAATCAACAGCAAAAACATCACAGATTAATTGAGGACCTTATAGGTCATGAACCTACAGAAAAATGTCAGAATTCTTTGCCTGTTTGTGAACTACCTGCCTGATACTAGGCACAATGAGCTAGAACAACAGCAGATGTGGAAGGTTTCTCCAAAGTAATGCCCTTCTAAATTATTTTAAAATGTGTTTTTGAAGGAGATATAGTTTACTGCTCAGTATTTTTAATATACAGACACACTGTGGGACTGCTGGATAGGAGTGTGTGTCTACATCAATTCCAAAGGAAAATAGATGCTTGTTAATGATGCCATGTGAATGTTATTTTCTTTTAAACTTAGGTCACCCATACTACTGTATTACGTTGCTTCTTGGAATACACTGATGACTTGTCCCAGATATGGCAGAGGGGAATGTGATGCTCTGTAAACATGTCTGTCTCTTTTCATTGGTGTGAAAAGGAGTCTGAAAAACAGCAGACTTGAAAACTGTCTTTTAGCCGATTAAGATAAGACAATTAGATAAGTAGAATTGTTCCATGCATGCATAGAATTTATCCCTCCATCTATCCCTCCAACTGTCTGTGCTTCATTTATATATATGGGAAAACAGAGAAGAAAAAAAAAAGATATTTGTAAACTCAAGATCAACTTAGAGTCATAATGGAAGTATAGTGACATGATGTGTAAAACTCTAAAACACACCTCCTTTTTTTTTTTTTTTTTGGCATCCTACCCGAGATTCATATACTGATTTCAAATACTATCTAATTATAGATAGCTACAATGCAACTATCTCTGTTTAACGTAGTCATCCAGGACTCCCCATACAATTAGAAGAGAAAGAGTAGGTACAATAGGAGAAAAGGGGGTACATTAACATTGGGGCTCTTTTGGAGTATTTAGATCACACTTGAGAGTGGATGAACCACTCACTGAAATATATCTCTCATCATCAATAATGTTATTGAATTCTGGGTCAGATGACAACAGTTGGTCGCATGCAGAACAAAAGCCCATTGCACCTCTGGGAGGATGTCCTTTAGTGCTGAAACTTTGCTGATCAGACATACCATAAAATATTCCATTCTAGAAAAACCTTATATGAATGTCTTCCCTGGTATGTCTTTTCAAGAAAATACTGGGCCTGTGAGAAAATGCTAGTTCATTGTCCTATAAGTCCAGCTAATCCACTCTTACATCATTTTATAAGAGTGAAGGAAGATCTCTATCTATGACTTCATTTAACTTCCTAAATAATTATGTTCCAAAATGTCAAGATGAATAGAACTTTCTTGCATCATAGCTTCAGTTAGATCTATCTTTATGTCTTTGTGAGCTGATTATTTTTGTGCTGGCTGTGCTCCAAAGATGGAGACTTTGAGTCTGAGAGTCCATGAAGCATAAGTGGCAGACATGAAATTACTAAGTTCATAGCTGTAACGCACAGAATGTGTAACGCTGACTAAAATGGGATGTGTGCATCTCAAGTGAAAGCTTTACTGATTTAGTATTTTCCCTGAGCAGGCTTCACCAGCCAATCTACAGAGTGATATCTCACTATCTCTTATATTGGTCTCCAAGAAATGGATTTGGCTAAATGAAAGATATGACACATATATCATGAGGAAGAACACCAGACTATGAAACTCACAGAGAATTTCTTATTAAGAACAGATTGTAGATATAAAGCATGAAGAGAAGGACCATTGGGTCATAGGCCCCAGAATGTTCCATTTAGGGAAAAAAAAAATCTTATTCCTATTCGCACATTAATAAAGCATTTTATGTAACACTTGCCATAACAATATGGTCTTAAAAGTTACTTAAATTGCTCAGATGGGCATTTGTTCTTACCTGACTGGTTCTCCCAAAGTCTCATTTCACAGAATGACAGAATGGTTAAGGTTGGAAGAGACATCTAGAGATCATCGAGTCCAAGCCCCCTGCTCAAGCACGGGCACCTAGAGCACGTGGCACAGGACTGCATCCAGGCGGGTTTTGAAGATCTCCAGAGAAGGAGACTCCACAACCTCTCTGGACAGCCTGTTCCAGGGCTCTGTCACCCTCACAGGAAAGAAGCTCTTCCTCATACGGAGGTGGAACTTCCTGTGTTTCAACTTATCCCTGTTACCCCTCGTCCTGCTGCCGACCACTACGGAGAAGAGCCTGGCCCCATTCTCCCAACAATTACCCCTCAGGTACTTGAACATGTTGCTAAAATCCTCTTTCATCTTTCTCTTCTCCAGACTAAACAGGCCCAGCTCACTTAGTCTTTCCTCATAAGATAGATGCTGCAGTCCCTTAATCATCTTCGTTGCTCCACGCTGGACCCTCTCTAGAACCTCCACATCCCTTTTGTACTGAGAAGCCCAGAACTGCAAGGGAAGAAATTGCATGGTGAGCAACTTGCATCAGTGGCAGAGAACTACAATAATTACAATGCTTTTCTGGATGCCATCATTCATCCATATCTCCTCACTTTGTCTTGGCTGAAGTTTCTGTTACTGGAGGCCAACAGTACCATTTGGATCGAGGCTGAAAAGAGTTCCAGCTGGCTGTGGAGCAACAATGCCAAGAGAAGAGGATCTGTAATAAAATAAATGGTAAAAAAAAAATAATACAAATGTTGGGGGAAGTGGAGAATGAAACAAAGCATGCAAACATCCAGAAATCATAGAAAAAAATGCAGAATAAAACTAGATTCTGCTTTTGAAAATAAAGTGTATGTGTGTATATATCTAAATGGAAAATGCATACCTATTCTATGTAGTGTGCATATCTTTATGTTCATATGTATATTTTGTCTGGATGCAGAGAGAGAGAGAAAGAGAGAGAGAGAAAAAGAGAGAAAAAGAGAGAGAGAGAGAGAGAGAAATGGGATTTGTTCAACTCCATTGTTCAAACCTACTATGAGTTTGGTTAGTGCTACTCTATATGCTGCCAACATAAATAAAATATATATATATAACTCATACTTTGAAAATGGAGCTGAACAAAACTCAAGCAGCTATGCATCCAGAAACTTTGGAAAGTTTGAAAATTTAAAATTATTATGTAACCATCACTTCAGTTGTATGTATGACAACTTTCTTTTCCAGGAAACAGTAGCTGAAATAGTACACAGAACTCCAACTCACCCAGCTTGCAGAAAGGACCCTCTTCCTCAGTGGAGTCACATGCTTATTCTTTTATTGCTACAGAAGCTTTAATCCTCATGAACAATGACAGGAGGAGAAGAAATTCTACATGCATCAAAGGAAACTGTTTTAAACATGTTCTACTCTCCTGCCGCATAGTCATGATTTGGATTAGGAAATAATAGGCTGTAGGCAGCCAGGAGTCAGAAGCTAAGTAAATTTTTAAAATTGTTAGAAGTCAGAAAGCTTAGAAGCTGTGCATAATTTATACTCATCTATCATCCTCCATCTCATCATAACCCAGAACTGTGAACCTGGGAACTAAAGATGTCTGTCTGATAACTTGTATTTCTTTAAACCGTTTCAGTTTGTTTTATTCTAATCTCAAATCATAAAAAAACAACATCCAAAATATTTCTATATGGGATTGGCAGTATAACTTTTAAGTGAAATAAATACTTTTCACAATTTCTCAGTATGACATTAATCTTTTTTCCAGGATATTTTTAGGGTTGACAGCTTTTCATTATTATGCTTATCATATAGTGTACATTGAACTAAGCTTTAAAGTAACTACAGGCAAGCCTGAGTCACAAATTTAAAATCAGACATTTGCTATAGTTTGTTTCTGCCTGGATGCAGGGATTTTATTCATATTCTTTACCAAAAATAAGAAAAAAAAAAAAAAGAAAATAACCCATTATATTCTCAAAAGAAAAAAAAAAAGAAACTATATTTTGTTTCAATTCCTATTTGCTTTACATTATCTTACTGTGATGTACATATGTTTTTGGTTATTTATGAACATAATGCAAACTAAACAGAACTGCGAGTGTTATGTTGTGTGCAAATGTAACAACAAAAAAGTTCTGTCTTCAGTTTAGCTTTTTATTATTATTTAATCCAACTTTCACTGAATTCAAGATGCACTTAATTTATATATGTCAGTGACTGAAATGCTCAGATAAAATTTGAGCTGCCTTGTTAAGGGAAATTGAACTATATATTTTTTTTTAAAATGATCAAACACCAATAATAATTGAGATTTCTGAAATCTACCACAAGCAAAGGTATACTTTCTTAACCGCAGAAAACAAAACATAACAATACAAAACAAAAAACCTACCATTTATATCTGTTATTTGAATCAAGTCTATTTATCATTTCTTGTGAAATTGCTTTTTCCAGTCTAGAATATTTGCCACTGTCTTGGCAAGGCATTATAGCAATACGTATTTGGGGACTGTAAAAATGAAAAAGAATTTTATGATAAATCATCAGCGTTAAAAGCAAAATTTGTCTTCAAATTCTCTTTTGCAATCAGTTTTATTTCTAGAAAAGTTTAAATGATTATTAAAATATACACTATTAATGCATAATTTCTAAGTAATACCCTATTGAATGCCCTGAATCCACATACACAGATATAATAACTGAAGGTAAAATACAGGTGCAGAGAGAGAAGTTTAGAGGTGGCAGCAGGATACTGAATATAGTTGTAATACATTTCAACAGTCCACTTCATAAAAAGCTACTTTGTTTTTACTGCAGAATCTTTACACGCTATTATCCAGTGTATGCTTTTCACAGAATTTGCATTAATCCTTTAAAGTGTTCTTTTTTTTCTGCTAAAACTTTACTCATTTACTACACAAATCATAGCTGTCATGTTTCTCAGAAGCTCCTTTCTTATTTTTAAGATATAAACCCAATTCAAGTAGGGCGAATGAAGATGGCTAGTCAAAAAAGCAGACTGTCTTTCTCTGTGCTTTGTCTTATTCATGCCATAGCTTAGAGGAAATAACTAAAACCAGTGAAATGTTAATCGTTATAATATTGCTCAGACTCCCTTTAAAGGATGGATTTGACAACAGCTCTTTAGGAGTAACTTTATTATACACTCCATCACAGAAACATCATAGAGAGGGATCAGGCTTTAGCATGATTACACATTTCTTTTCTGGAGTTCCGCTCACAAAAAGCTGCTGAGCTATTCATGGGAAGGCTAGATTCTTATTACACCTGCACTGGTTTTACTATCTTATCAAAAATATTACCATATAAAATTGCCTATCAGCAAAAAAGAATCGTTTTGGCAGCATTTCTATTGTGAAAGAAACTAAATAACCGTGCCTTCCTGGTTTGTGTTCGGCAGAGTTCCTTCTGTTGAGAGCTATGAGCAGTTCAGCTGAAATCGATTTCGCAGTGAAGCTTGCCAAAGGAGTAATTTTAAAACAATGGGTTGGCAAATGACAGTAAAAAAAAAAGATGGTAAATTTAAATTTTATTTAATAAATATTAAGTGAAAGATAGGTTCAAGAAGAATAGATGACTTAAGGGACTGGACATCATTTGTTAAATAATTGAATATATTTAGGAGGTGTTAGTGAATCAGGGCACCCACATGCAGACACAGATGTCTTAGAAGTAAGAAAGCTCTTGTCTTATTTTTCATTAGTTTGATAGCCTGAGTTTTAATTTTCCATCTTGACTCCTAACACCAGAGTTTCAAGAATGTACAGTGAAAATCTTAAATCAAACACAGAAGAAAAAAATATGGGAAAAAAAAAGTGGAATAGAAATCCTATTTAAAATAACCTGTTTTTAGGCATTAAGAGTCAGTCTGGCTGTCCTTTGATGAAAGTTCACACCCTTTTGATAACTGTTCATCTGGGTCCTATGATGGAGTGTGGAGTTTGTCTTAGTCTTTCGAATATTCCCAATGGCATTACTTTTGTCACGTTTCTGAAATCTGTTGTGTACCTGCGGAGTCTATTTTAACCCTGTGAAATGCCATATATCATTACTACCAAAAAGCAACTACAGAACCATCCTTATCTTTTCTGAAGAGGAAGTTTTGGATCTGTGCTTTTCCTCTGCCAGTCATACTGCACAGCTCACACATATGATCAGAAGCAAAAGGAACAGGAAAGTTAGATCCACTGACAGTCCTGGAGTGCTCGTTTGTGATCAGGTCAGTGTTTGGTGGCCACCAAATACTTATTTCATCATCATTTGACAGAGATCCAGCATACAACTCATTCTAGAATTTCTCAATTTTTAATATTTCATGATGGGGAAAAGATGTCTATGATAATACTAGCCCAAAGAAATTGCTTTGATTAGTTAGTTAGTCTCTTCAGAAGCAGTGGACCATTATGTGCTGATGGTACACATTGCCTCAAGTTACCTGTAAATGCCTTTAACAATATAACTAGTGGTGCTAGTCTTGGCTATCACTCACTGCACTGGCCTGGGCTTGTTGAACCCCAAGCCACAGCAAAGCAGTGATTATACAGCAGACTTCACTTTCTGCTGGGTTTCAAATATTTATATAGTGTATAAATTCTAGAAATTACAGTGGAATCATATCTTGGTCTTTTGCTTTCAACCCAAAGTAATTATTTTCTGCAGCTTATTCATGGATAAAATTGATGATCACCTCTGAAAAAAAAAATGATGAGTTTATTTGTTAGTGTAAATTTGACAATTATACTGTAATTAGTAACAGTGAAAGACATATAAATAAAGAGCAAAACAAAAATTGTGTTATTTTGGGATCTCCAAATTTACAGTGACTTCATCCCAAAGTGTCAGAAAAATACAGCTAAATATAAGGAATTAAGGTACCATAAGAATGACAGAAATTATGATATGAACAAAAGTTAGATGATAATTTTAGCACAGCATGAGGAATGAACAGCTTGAATTTGCAGGACCTCTACAAATTGGTTAAATCTTGATGTAGATTTGACTAATTTAATATAAAAATGTCTGTTTTTTTTTTCTTGACATAACATTCTTGAAAGAAGAGGTGAAAAGGGGATATTTACGTAAGGTACTCATCTACTAATGTATGTAAATAGAACACATATATATTAGAGCTGTATTATCTTATTAAAAATACTGCCTGTGGTGGCGCAGAGCTACAAAAGCTGGGTGAAAAATCCTACTCAATCAGCAAGAAAGAAACATCACCTGTATGGTGAGAAAGAGCCTCTGCTGTCCTTTCCTGTTTTTCTGGAAATAAAGATGTCAGATTTTTTGTTTTAATCTAGAGCTTTCCTCCCTGCCACCTCCCTTCCCTCCCCGCCAACCAAGAAAAAAAATAAAAAAAAAAAAAAACAGAAAAAAAAAGAAACATCCACTCTGAAAAAACACATTCTAATGGATCAAGTGTGCTTTGTTCCTTTAAATTGATTTTTTTTTCTGGGAGTTAGTGTGTTGCATTTTCTATTTATGCAGGTAATAAAAATAATGTTTTTTTTTTTTTTTTTTCCTGTATGGATTATTAAACCTAAACATGTAGACTAAAATCCCTAGGAGGAAAGCTAACAATTTAGAAGGATCTCCTAAATCACATGAAAAAAATAGTGCACCAAATTCTATATTCTTTAGTACAATATTAAATAGTTTACAGTTCATGAAATTCTATTTAAGAATAAAGCCACATATATTGTAGAAAACTGAGCTGTTCATACCGCACAACCACAAGGAAATATGAAAGTGACATTGCTTACTCTATACCCATCCATCAGTAAGATAGAAGGCTATTTCACATAAACTAAAGCAAGAGCATTGTAAATCTGTGTGTTAGACCACATATACTTAGCAGAGAATGTTTACTACTGCTTCAAAATTTTTTAGTGATAATATTTATACAGTATTGTGACCAAAGTTTTCTATCTTGTGCCTCTGAAACTCAAGTAACTATATATATCTAAATATATATATATAGTTGATAATATTTTGAACTCTTAATATTTTAGTTTTAAACTTCTCATATATTTTTAGGACTTGGCTTACAAATAAAGTAATCTTAAAGTCAGCTATAAATATATTCAATAATCTAATGACAATTAAGTCTCTGTACTGAAGTTCATTGAAGCTGGATATTAAATTAAATAAAAGATGGCCCTAGATAAAATGCCATGTAGCAATTCAGAATGATGAAGACATGTGTGAAAGCAGCCTGGTCTCCATTTAGAAAAATAATTTCTTAGTAGTCTGTAGATGGAGAAGTGGTTATTAGCCAGTAGTCTTTTCTCATGTTTCCAGTAGCTGATGAAAGTCCAGATTTGCTAGTGTGTTTAATCAGAGATAAACCCATACCTCCAAGCATGCTATTATTTTCTTAAGGATTCTCTGTGCAGTGTTGTTCCATTCCCAGCTTTCCCCTGAGCTTAGCCCTTTGCAGAGGCCAAGTAATGAAACTGCACTTCCAGTGGTGCAATCTTGACATACTGCAGACATCGAAGCTCATTCATCCTTCTGAGCTCTATCTATCCCTACATCTAGAAATCACACCTAGAGATGAATAGTTTTGCAACATCTCGTACAAACAGCAGTCTTGGAGAAAAGACCAATCACTCAAAGTCCTGAAACTGTTTAGGTAGAAGACGACAAGGGTCACATAAGCAGTCTCTCACCGTAAGAGCTAGTTGCCAAATAGCTGCTGTCACTTCTTTGTCATCTGCTTTTCAGAAAGCTAAGCTTAAAGATAAGACTAACACTATGACAAAAACTTCACAAGCAACTCACCAAACACCACTGAATCTGCCTTTCCTTCAGGATACAAGCAGTCTGTCTGTGTACTGAAGTGTCTGGTTTTGGACTACATCTGTCAAAAATTACACTTTGAAAATAAAAGTGTTGGGAAACCTTTCCAAATACTGTTTGGAAGTTTAATGTTTAATATGCATTGCTTCCATTCCCATGTTTCCTGGATGGTATAAAAATGGCAGGATGAATTTTAAAATAAAGTAAATAACATTTCATAACTGAAAGCTCAAAACATGATTCAGTCCTTTAACATTGATTTTCTTATAATTTTAGTTTTATGATACCACCATATGATTTTTGGTGTCAGTACTTTTCAGTAATAAATACTGGAAGCATCATATTTGTATGGGATGAGTGACATTCCTTGTAATTGAAAACAGTGGAGAACCGACCACAGATAATCAGATGTATCATACTGAATATTGAATAGTGTACTGAGAATTCTGTTATGTAGTGATACGTATAATGTGGATTTTTTTTAACTTTGCAAAAATGCAGTTTTCTTTTGTTACATATTTCTCCATGGTATCCACTGGACTGGCATCTGCAGAATTTCAGCTGGACAGCAGGGTAAGAATTGAGCATAATTGATTGTTTCAATAGTTGTTTAATCCTACTACCACTAATTACAGTTGCTTTGCACTGTCTCGCCCCGAATTAACTGAAATGTATTTGTCTAGTCATGTTCTTTCTAACATTTTTGGACCATTTGAAATAACTACTACATGCTCCTGGTAATCACAACCAGGAGTTATAGAAACAGTTATAGATCATGAGGAATGAAGATACATTTCAAAGCCATCAACCGCTCCACTTTTAACAATTTGGAAATGAATCAGCTCTACTTGGAAAAAAAAATGCTATGTTTGCTGACCCAAAACTAAATCTGATTTTCTATGAACAACAAAATCATTGCAGAAAAATATGCAGGAATATAAGGAAGATAAGCGTAAAAACGCAACTCCATATTTGCAATATTATCACCAAAATATAAAAATCAAACGAAATTAAATGAACTCAGTTCAGACAAAATGAATCACTTTTTATGTCATATTTATAGTCCAAATCTTAAAAAGTATTCATACTTCAGCATAAGATTAAGAGTAAGCATCTGCATGTATATAAAGCATGAAGTTTTACTGCATATCCTTTCAGCTGGAAGGAATAAGGACCTAAAATGCTATAGGTGGCTGCAATTTGGGATTTTAAACTTGAATGTCACTACTCTGTATTTTGTTTGTGTAATATATGTCTCTGTGACATATATAAATATTGTTGCTGTAATGTTCTGTTAGAGCTAGAAGTGTAGATTAACATCAGAGGCAATTAAAAAAATTACATATGAATGATATAAAAATGCAGTGCCTAAAAAAATAGTGATTATAGCTTCTTTATTAAATAATTATAAACTGTTGGGTCTACAGTTATAATAATATATTTAGAAATAATGACAGCATCTGAAATAGAAAGTGTAGACTCCACAGCAGGTCTCACAGACATACAGTGTAAATAAAAACATGGGAAAATTATCTTACTTCATGAACTTCATGATAGGTATTTGGGTATTTGGGTAAATTCTCGATTGCCGATATTAAATTGAGTAAATTCCTTTTGCCTGTATTCTTATAAGTAAACCACTTCACTGTAACGACTACTGTACCATAATTTCTTCTTATTTCTCATGTATTCAGAGGGACCTAGACAGGTTGGAGAGTTGGGCAGAGAGGAGCCTCATGATGTTCGACAAGGGCAAGTGCAGGGTCCTGCACCTGGGGAGGAATAACCTCAGACACCAGTACAGATTAGGGATTGACCTGCAGAAAAGCAGCTCCACAGAAAGGGATTTGGGAGTCCTAGTTGACAACACATTAACCACGAGCCAGCAACGTGCCCTCATGGACAAGCAGGCCAATGGGCCCCTGTCCTGCATCGGCAAGTTGAGGGAGGTGATCTGCCCCTCTACTCAGCTCTGGTAAGCCTGCACCTGGAGTATTGTGGGCAGTTCTGGGCTCCTCAGGACAAGAAGGACGTGGAGCTTCTAGAGAAGGCCCAGCGTAGAGCCACAGAGTTGATTAAGGGACTGGAACATCTATCTTATGAGGAAAGACCAAGCAAGCTGGGCCTGTTTAGTCTGGAGAAGAGAGAACTGAGAGGAGGTTTGATCAACATGTTCAAGTATCTGAGGAGTGAATATAGGGAGGATGGGGCCAAACTCTTCTCCGTCGTGGCCAGTGATACGAAAAGGGGTAATGGATATAAATTGAAACACAAGAAGCTCCATCTCCATGTGAGGAAGAACTTATTTCCTGTGAGGCTGACAGAGACCCAGAAGAGGCTACCCAGAGAGGTTGTGGAGTCTCCTTCTCTGGAGATCTTCTAAACCCGCCTGGATACCACCCGGTGCCACGTGTTCTAAGTGTCCCTGCTGGAGCAGGGGGGTTGGACTAGATGATCTCTAGAGGTCCCTTCCAACCTCAACCATTCTGTGATTCTGTGATATCTGTAAAGCTGTTTCCATAGTCCTTCTCCAAACCCTTCTAAATAATTTCATTTTCTATGACATGCCCACAAGACCTGAGAAGAGTCATACAGCTGGTATGCTGAAATTATGGCCTAAGAGGATCAATTAATTCTGGTATTTATCATGTTTCATAATAAATTAGTAATCTATTTTGGGTAGAAGTAGATATTTTTCTCCTTTTGTCTTAGGTTTTGTCCTACATCCTGACTGAAGGGCAATGACACTACAAAGAATGACAAATGTGAAAGGGAACTAAGGCATCATAATTCTTCTCTGTAGCCTGTCACAGAAAACCTAACCTCTCATAACAAGCCAACTTATATGAAAACAGTGTTTATAGGAAACCTGAAAGAAACAACGGATTGGAAGGCAAATTACATTTTTAAGTCAGCTATTTCAAACATGGCTTGGTTTTAGACTGAGAAAACAATATCCATGACTTTTCGGGGCCATTAATGTTACTTTCCTTTATGAGGAAAATAAACCTCATGGAAGAGGTAAGAAGAGCCTCCTTTTTTCTTTGGAATTATTTTCAGCAAATTTCAGCCCTGGAGTAGAAAGAGACAACACAGTCAAGGTTGTAAGCCAATGTCTGTGTGTAAAATATCTACATATTCTTTTTCTTTCCTTTTAGGAAAGGGATAACAGTTAATCTTTCAGAAAAAAATTCCTAAATATCCTAAAGCCATTTAAAGTTTGCAGCACAGCTCTTATTTCTGTTTCTGCACAAAGAGTAAAATGAATTATTTTATTAAACTGCTAATGAGAGTTCCTGTCAGTTTGTCCTTGACAGACAAGAAGAATACTTGTAGTTGAATAAAATATCTTGACAAAATGAAGTTTCTTAATTACTCTGATCAGAGTACTATTTCAACTTTTCTTTAATTTTCATTACTTCCATCTTCTTCATCCATCTTCTTCCATCTTCAGTGGAGAGCTGAGCTGGAATTCGTCTCAACTTATTATATTCATCTCAAATCTGAAAACTGGAGATTTAATTTCAGTTATGTTCATTCTGCTGAATGCAGAAAGTCACAGATGTATATCTCTAGAGGATAAATTATTATATCCATGTTAGAGTTAGATCAGTCATTCTCTAGACATGTTCTTCTTTATACTGATTATTGAGAGATCATCAGTAGCTTTTAAGTGGCTAGAACTAGGTGAAATAATTATAATTCTCTGCTTAAATAACAATTTTCAGACATATAAAAGCCCTTCAACGGAATAGAGAAGATCTGACCAGAAGAGGAATTCGAAGGAGAATCTTAGGAATTTTGTGATACACAGAATTTACTATTAAGCACTTGCCACAATATCTGGC
This sequence comes from Tinamus guttatus, assembly GCF_059628265.1. Classification (NCBI taxonomy): domain Eukaryota; kingdom Metazoa; phylum Chordata; class Aves; order Tinamiformes; family Tinamidae; genus Tinamus; species Tinamus guttatus. The sequence continues at coordinate 36,292 of NW_028288826.1, read as the reverse complement.
ATATAGACATACATAGATATGTATGTATGGATATGTGTATGCTTCTACAGATGTGCTTATATATGAAATGCCTACAGCCACACAATTTAAGTAGGTAGTAGAAAAACATTGACCAGATTTGTACAATCTGGAGACTTTCTTTCATTGATCTCTTTTGGCACAACAGACAATGGAGGAATTGTTCATTGATCTAGGGTGAACACAATAGGTCTATTCTCATGCTACATCTGAACAGGCAAGCAAAGAGGATAAAGCAGAATTAATTAGTCCTCTCATTTTTCATTTCTTCAGATATGTACACAGCATTGTAATGTAAAGTATAGAAATAATCCTTCAGTTACTCCTCATTTTTGCTTATTTTTCCCAGGTTTCTTTTAGTTAAGATTTTTTGGAACTTCTAAAATAATTCTATCTAACCCTGTTTCTGTAGATTTGTCATTCATTCAGTGCAAAGAAATAGATATTTTCAGAAGATTTTTTTTTTCTGTCTAGAGATAGGTCTTTGGTGGTGAGAGGGTCAAAAATTAATAGCAATCTCCCTTGGTGGAAGGGTGGGACTTCCACCAGACTTCAACTGTACTAGTAAATTAAATGAGCCATGGACCATTCTCTAGCACTTGAGACAAACCAGCACAGGTGGGTCTCATATTAATGACCTCTCTTCTTCTCCAGAATTGAAGCCCATACCTAGACTGACTTTTTGGAAGTTTCCTTGACTTGTGCTAAATCCAAAGGCAGACTTGGGAGTTGTTTAAAAGGATAATAGCTGGCCTGGAACAAAAGCATGCCAAAGATTGTCATATCATTTTAATCCTACAGACAACTGCATTGCAGGGCACTGTTTGTAATTTCCTAATACAGGTATAGCTTAGACTTCCAATTTTAGAATAAGGGAGTTTTCTGTATATCATTCTAATCTCAGGTTTTCACAGATTATGTATAAAACCCAAGTTACATAACAACAGTTGATTTTGCAAAGGGAAAAATTCTTTCACATATCAACTTATTAGGCTACCCTGTGACAACACCGCAAGAAGCTCTACATGAGCTGCCAAAATTCCTAACACTGTTTCTTCCAGAAAAAAAAAATGAACCAAAACAATCTAACATGAAGATTTCATGATTTTAAGTATTTAAATCTTAAAGGATTGGGAAATACTAATAGATGATTAATGAAACTATCGATCATTTGAAAAATTGTTTCTTCAGATCTTTCTGAGTTAAATGAAATATTTTGTCAAAATGAACTACCTAGATGAAACTTGCAAGGAACTGAATGGAAAGGTCACTACACCTTATCCAATAGAGTAGATTTTTCATCAAGATGTACTTCTCGTTGAAGATAAGAGATCACTCAAGAGTCTACTGATCATTCGGTTGCTAGATAGGAACCACACTTTCTTACTTTAATGTCTTTAATTGAGTGCTTATACCACATTGGAGTGCTTATACCGCAATTGAGTGCTTATACCATGCTTTTATACCACAAGGAGAACCACAGAAAATCCTACTTACCCACATTATAACAGAAGAGTGTTCTTAAAGAATAAGAATCTGCAAGTGCATTTCTCTAAGCACAAGTCTGTGAAGTATTTGAATGAGTCGTGTGAAAAGTGGCATCTACACTTACTGCTATCTAAACATTACATTTTGAATAGACATTCAATTTGTAATCTGCCTATGTGTCACAAAAAAAGAATCTCCAAAGCAGGAGAGTTTTTAAGTTTAAATCTTGAAATTATCTTGCTACAACTAGATGTAATATCCTCAAACCTTCTCAATAATTTAGGATATGAAAGAAAAAGCTATCATAACATTTTAAATCAGCCTTTAAAAAAAAAGGAAGAAGAAAAGAAAAGAAGACAGAAGAAGAGAAGGAAAGGGAAGGAAAGGGAAGGGAAGGGAAGGGAAGAGAACTGTGACATATGCTATATGTGCTATAAAACTACTTTCCTTGATTTTATACTTTACATTAATAGATATCAAGACACAAATAATGAATATGACCTCAGCAAGATTTTACCTCATTATTTGGGCACTATTTTTTTCAGTTTGTTTAGGCAAATAAAAAGAAATTACAGGATTTTCCAGAGATTTGTACTATAAAAATATCAATTTTTAAATATAAAATATTATTGATTCCTATAAATGATTTTTTCAAGGAATCCCAACTTTCTCAGTGTTACAGATGGCTTACAGATACGGTGAATGCTTAATGCTGATGATATACAGACCAGTAACCTGTCCTCAAGCTGATCATTTTTTTTCACACATAAAACTTCTTCCTCTATCTGGGGATAAAGTAGGGACCATATGGGATTCAAGAGTTACTGATCCTTAAAATTTGTATGGATATAAATATGCATTACGTTGCATTCTGGTTTACTTCTTGAGAGAGTATTAAAAGGTGGACCACATAAATCCAATCAATATCCAACAACAGGCCTCCTGTTGAAGGACACTACTTGCTTATTGTTTCTCTTACATTCCATTTCAATCTACAGTGACCAAACCAAGTTTTGTTTTAACTGTTACTTAACCATCATTAAAAAAAAAAAAAACTGTATGATGATAGTATTATTTGTGCTTAGTCAAATTTGTGGCTGTCAGGCTAACACTGTTTTCCTGAATATATTCACACATTTTAAAAATCTATCCTCTATAAAAGTACCTGTGAAAAAAACAAATAAAAATATTAACATGTCTTGAAATATTCATAATTAATCATTGTCATCATCATGTATGATGATGATATTGTCATGATCATGTATGTTATTCACATACAATTTAATGGTCACTCACTTTTTATACCATTTATCACAAATAAACCTCAGTCTTTTTTTTTGTTTGTTTGTTTTTTTGTACTCTGCACTGCACTGTTCAAACACTGGCACTCACTAAGCATTTGATTTGCACATAGCCAGCATGATTGAGTTAGCATCAACTGGAAAATATAGTTAGGAGGATAAAGCTTTTTAGGGGCAAATTCTTCAACAGGAACGCAGGAGATGCATATATGGAGAAAACTTGTTAACAACAACAACGACAACAAAAGAGATTTATGTACATAAAATCTAGGGTAATGGAGAGGAGACTACATTGATAATATATTGTAGCCCATGGTCATATATTTTTTACATACAAAATAATTGCAATACTCCACAGAAAACAAGAAAAAATCTGTAGTTGAGGAGAACTTAGATACGAACTATCACTTTTAAAGATTATGTACTTCTGTAAGATGTAAACTGATACTTCAGATTCATTTTTCTGAGAAGTACATTAAATCACTATCCACTAATTGTGTATTTAAGCACTGAAGACTTTCTTATTACTATCAGTCTGTCTGAATAAAACAGACCCAGCTTGTAGTAGTCTTTGTATCTATCACAGTGAAGCGAACTGATTCACTTTCTTTGCACAGAGAGGCTCTTTTTGTACTTCATTACCTTGTATTTATTTGTTTATTTATTTTCTGACATGCTTTAATTCCAGCCCTCCAAACTACGTAACTTGCCAAAGGTGCTGCTATACGCTTACTTGCTATATGCTTGCTGCTATACACTTACTTGCTACTTAGTTAAAGAGACAATGTTTAAATGCCTCACATCTTTCTGACTGCATACATTTACTCTAATAAAAATGCTAGAAATGAGTTTTATAATCATCTCTTCATGTTTTTTTCCTCACCAATCCAAAGTAATGTATCACAAGCAAAATGTGTATTTTAACAAGATTTTCTTGTGCTACTCACTTTCCTGTGCTTTGAGAACTGGAAATATAAGAGGAGAATGCAATCTGCCAAAGAGCACAGACCCAACTTTTCTCAGTAATACAAAAGCTAAGTCTAATTATATTAGAAAAAAATGTGTAAAATTGCTGGGCTTTTTGAAATCTATCCCATAAGAAAATAGCCATTCTCTCAAGTGTACGATGACTAAAATCTGATATAGCAATAAAATGGAGAGTTCATGTTTTCCTAACTCACAGGGGACTGTATGATGGCAACAGAATATTTTTATGTTTGATAGTTACCTTGGATCTTCCATTCACAGATTTCTACCAAAAAAAAAAAATTGTTTAAATAGAACTGCTCAGGTTAGATGACATATGTCTAAATTTAGCTACCTAAATTGTGCTAAACTTATGTAAGATAGATTTGTAGGCTCCCTTAGTAGCAGTTCACAAAGAATCACAAGTATCTCCAAATAGAGAGTTAGTCTAGTTAACTGGTTTGGACTAATTCTAGATTGACTTAGTAAGTGACCTGAATTCTCTTGTGTGTCTTAATTCTTCCAGCTGCAGATGAAAGTCACTTATGTTACATGAGCAAAGCCTTATAAAGAAAACAAGTGGAAAAGAAAAGCTGTCCATTGAAAACAGCACTGGCTGATCTCTCTTGCTGCAGTTAAAGCCATCACGACTTATCCTACTCACAGTGACCACTGGCAGTGGTTGTTGTGTGTCTCTTCCCTATAAGAAAAATAGCCTTCTGCCTTTGGATGTGTCCTAGTTGGTGCCTAGTTGGTGCTTAAATTGCTTCCAGCATGCAGATTGTAACTGCATGGGGATATTAAGGAGAAAGTGAAAAATAAGAAAATGTTGCATGAAAAAAAAGTCTCAAGACCTTAAACGCTTTTTTTTTTTTTTTTTTTTTTTTTTTTAGAAAGACAAAGGGAATGAAGCTGGACTGGAGTTGCCAAAGTATACAATGGTTATATCTCATGAGTAAATTAGTATTTTTTAAAATGGAATTTGCTATGAAACATTTGACCTCACACATATTGGTTTTGCTACACTGAGAAAAGTTGATTTATTGTAGCAGTTATTTTCTAGCATTTGCTCTGGAAGGGGAAAAATTTGTCTTGTACTGACCTAATAATATGATTATAGTTTACTATTACTATATTATGCCAGTAACTGAAGCTATACTTACTCCCGTAAATTCCTGTAGGATTTCACTCAGCTGAAGAAAAAATGTTCCTTTCTTTCAAAAGAAGAAACAGAAAAAAAAAAAAAAAAAAAAAAAAAAACAGTAAAACCCCTGCAAGATGAATGGCTATGTATATATGGATTTTATTAAATTTGCAGGTTTCTAGCTGACACATTCTCAAATGTATTTTTTTCCTACCATTACTGCTATGCTTTTACATGAATTTAAATAACATAAAAATTGAAAAAAAATCCTATAGCTGTTTTGCACTAATGCACTAAAATCGGGTAATATGTTTATATTGTTTGCAGACATGAAATTCAAGCCTCTATCTTTGAAATCACTTGTAAAAAACTATTGAAGTTAGTTTATTCATAACTATTAGGAATCTTTACATTATATTTATCTTAATTTTATAGATCAAAGACATGGGACTTAAATGCTTTCCTTAATAAGAAATTCCAAACCTTCTGAGCTAAGAAGTTTTTCAAGATCTTTGGTCTCCTTCCTATACTTTGTAGATCCTTGAACACTGTTAAATAATCCTTCACACTGTTTTGAACAGTCATCACACCTTTTTTATCCTCACATTTTTAAAGTGTCCTTAAGATTTTTTTTTTGCTTTTTTATTATTTTAATGTTTCCTAAGAACCCTGTTGTCTGATAATATATTTAAAAAAAAAAACAATGCTCAAATCTGAGAGTTGAAGAGAAATCTGAGAGAATTTCAAAATAGACATTATATTATCATACTAGTTTTATTGCCCAGTGCCATTTCAAATAATCAGTTAACATTTCTGGTTTGCAAATTTCTTCTTTCTAATAACTACATTTTTTGATTACATTTGTGGATGTTTTCCTGTATTGTAATTAGTATTTTTTCATCTTCTTTTCACTTGCTTACAAGCCAATTTGAATTATTTTTTCTAATTATTTGCATAATAATATTAAATACTTTATTAAAATCATTTCTAAACTGGTTCAATCCTCTCTCTTATATTCTTTAAATTTTAGTCCATTATTTCTACCCTGATTGCTCATTAAATCCATTATGTTATTAAAAACAAAAACCAAAAATCAAATCAATGAGTATTACAACAACAACAAAAAGTTAAATTCCATTATAACAAATAAACCTAATGTGTCTATATCACATCTGCTGGGATATCAGGTGCCATCTCTTAGCATTTGTCTGACTTCAATTTTATGAAAACAGCCTGTCCATTCAGAAATGATATGCTAGATTTTTTCTTTTACATCTTTAAGGATTGAATATTAGGAATTTACTCAGTTTCTGTCTCAGTCTGTGTCTCCATGTCTCTGTCTCTGTCTCTCCCTTTTTTTAATGATAGTTGTTAACTTTCTATTAAGATGTCTTAATTTTTGAGGAGACAATTCTTTTCAGATGCACAGGTTGAATCTAAAATTAGTACAGGTATCGGTTAAAATGCCATAGTTTTGTTATGTCCATACGGTTACTCATTATGCCAATAACCACCACCAAAAAAATATTTAAAATGTTGTTATCACATGATCCATATCTTCAATAACTACATGCAATTGCTTTATGTAGACATTGTGGGTCACTGTGAGCAAATTAATTAGCAAAAGAACAAATAAGTTAAATTAATTGCCAGAAGAACAGATCAATTAAACAGAATAAAAATCACAAACCTTATCAGATTAATTAGAAATGGGAATATTTCTCATTATTTTCTTATTTGCTATGAAGAAATGCTGTAAATAACTACTTCACACACAAACATCTTGAATTGAATGAGAGGATTTTCAATTTTTTTAAATTGATTTTTTCTACAATTAGAAAGGAATTTAAAAAATCTAAAAAAGCTTCTCTAGCTATTGTGTTATCTCTAATAACACTAATGATAAATGTTCAAAACAACTGCATCTCTTCAAAACATATATGTTATCATATCTCATTTATAAATGGGAAAATGTAAACACGATATTTGGAATGTTTTCTCCTGATATAAGAGATATATATAGAGAGAGCTGGAATTTTACTGAAATAGAATAAGCTCCCCAATTAAAAATAAAAAACAACAAAAAACAAACAAACAAACAAAACCCTTAAGCTCCAAAAGCAACTATAACACATAGTTTTATTCAAACTTTTTCAATGTCAGATTTTGAGTTAAGAATAGATTTGTATGGCTTTTGGATGAGGTGTCACCTATTTCATTAACAACATATTGCAGATTTAAAACAGGATAACAAAACTTTGCTTGCTCTGTTTAGGTGACACTCTTTTTGCTTTCTAAATGACCATCGATATCCTCAAATTATTGATTGGCTAATAATCATTTTTCTAACACTAGAAAGTACACCATTCAGCATCACATACATATTAAAATTTAGAAGTCAGTTTAAATTTTAGAAGATGGACAAGGATTTTAAAAAGTCACCATATGCACGGTTACATTGTTCATAATATTTCTAAAGCTGCGCTCTCCATTAAACATTGTATGCTCTGTTCCTTAAGGTACTAAAGCAGATTTTAGAAGTTAAGTTGCATTGTACTTGTCAAATTTACTCATTTTTCAATATAAGAAACATTATGTAAATAACAAAATAAAATGTGACATGCTTTGTGTCAAGGTATTTATGAAAAGCAAAAAAAAAAAAAAAAAAATCAAAAAACCCCACTTTCCTATCTATTTTGACTATTTGGTTTGCTAATCATTCATTGCCACAGCTTATAACTATGTTTTATTCACTAACATATATAACACATCTAAAACTGAGTATGCATAAGCTTTTTATCAGCATAAAACTGAGTACGCAAAGCTTCACACTTTCTAGCAGGGAATATATACGTTATTAGGCAGCAGCTCTTGAAAATCTTTTGTTGTTGTTGTTGTTGTTTTGGGCCCAAAGACATTTTAGACAGATTACACAGTTCCATGAGCTGAAAATCTTTTTTGATTATTGCTTTGAAAAATCTAAGTAACTATTAAACATCCCTTCTTAAGACTCTCCTTAAAAGACTAAGCTAATTTCCTACTTTTTTTTAGGCTCCAAACGCAGTTCACAAAAGTAGTAACTAACTAAACAGGATTATTAAAGATGTAGATAAATTCTTTTTGGCCTTTTTATCACATCCAGTTTCCCTTTCTACAGTAGTAATTTTAAAATAAATAAAAAAAATCAATAATTTTACAGATTCAGTATCGATCAGAAGGGTGTTACTTGTCATTTCCACTCCTTTCTTCTTAGGACTACTTTGAAATATATCTTCTTCCTTTATTCTTCCCCAAAATTCCAGCCTCTTTCCTTCTCCTTTCCTTCCATCTCTCTGATGATGCTTTCACTGCCAGACACACTCAGAAAATTGCAGTCCTCAGAATTCCTTACTTTAGAAAAAGGGAGGAATACACAAGATACATAAATAATACATGTACTGTGACTAACAGAAGCAATCAAATTGAATCTGGAACAGCATTGCATTAGTACAAGATTCTGATATCCTTAAGTATTTCAAATACTATTCTGATATCTTTAGTATTCTCTAAGATAAAAGTTGCTACTCAAACTTAATAGCAATTGGCATCAGAATCTGGCACTTTCAGTCTATATAGTTTATGAACTTGACGTACATTGATTCGTCTTTGATCTAGAAATTCATTAAAGAAGAATGAGCGCTGCTATATTATTTCACTTTTTACAATGTTTTATAAATAAATTCACTTTCATTTCATGATCCTAAATTAATCCACTTCCTAATGTAATTCAGACACTTCAGAATGAGGTGGCATTCTTTGAATCTCTGCTTACTCAGGAGAGGCCAGAAAGTCAGTACTAAACAGACACCTGTGCAAAGTGAGGAAAGACTTCCTTACCACTTCAGTCAAGTGGTGAGAAAAAGTAGCAGAAAAGCGATGTGGGAGTGAAGGAAATTGCTTCCTACATGGCCCCAGTGAGAGCATAATGGCCTGGAGTGACATCCTGATTCCTGCTCTGCTTAGTACTTGTGACAAAGTCAAACAAAGCCTTTCAGTTATTTAAAGATTCTGGCTTACATTAAAACATTTCATTGTGCACCAATACTTCAGATAGCCTAGAAAATCTCCTAGCACCTACTATTGATTTTTTCTTTGATATGTGATGGCATTGTATTCCGAAACATTCATCTTTGCTCAAAGTAATTGGGAAGAGCAAATAGAGGAAAAACAACCCGAAGGGATTGCTTCTGTAGCACCTTCTCTGTGACAAAAATTCTCATTGTTCATACCATGAGGTTGTAGAGAAGATAAGCTATAATTGATCATAGATGTTGCACATAAGATTACTTCAGTATTTCTAGGCTTTGTGCCCTTTGAATTCTGAGTTAAGAGAAATGTTTTCAATAGAGAAGATGGTAGACAAAGGTAAAAGTAGCGCACATAAACATGCATGCATAGATGAGAGATGGACAAAACATGGGTTCAATACAAAACAAAATGCTTCAAATAATAAAATCTAAGCAAATTGGTTCAGATAACGTGAGAAACAACTAAAGTCTTATATATTTAAATTACATTCAGTTAGTATGCTTTTTAGCTATTTTCATTTCAAACTTTTGAAGCAGGCAAGAAATAAAACCGCTATTTCAGTGTTCAGCTATTTAAGTGTAAAAGGACAGCTTTTGCAGATGGGTCAGACAATATCACTGAGGTGGTACATTTTTTTTTTACCAAACACCCTTGGCTCATAGAAGAAAAACAAACTTCAAAATGTGTATATTGAACAAGGTCTTAATTTTTTTTTTTTTTTTAATCTTCTAGAATGAAGAATCACCAGATGACAAAACAAGAGGTTCTGATAGAATAAAGTACTTGCTAAACCAAAGTCAAACACCTGTGTGAGGTAGACCTGTGAAGACTTTTAGCTGATGCTTGCTGGCATTAAAAGATTAACACTTTTTTTCTTTCTTTCTTTTTCTTTTTTTCTTGGTGATTATAATATTTACAGATAAATTAATAGCCTTGGATTCTTGCAAATATAATGTAAACTTTCAGTCATGTAAACTGTAATATATAATCAGATTTCTTGACCTATATTACTTTGTTGCTTTCAATAATTCTTTTAAATTTTTCTGGAATAGCAAGGTCTAAGGCCCAAGGATATAGATACGACAGAGGTTCAGCAAAGTTCATCTGTATTCATCTTTCCAAGGATTCTATAAGGAAGGATGTATTCATCTGTCCAAGGATTCTATAAAGTTATTCTTACTAGATCTATAGAAAAAACAGTACATAATAATAAATCGCAGCTTAAACCAACATAGGTATAGCATAATTAGAAAACAGATTAATATATTTCTTGCTTCCCTTTATATAACTTTTAAATGCTTAGAAAATAGATAAATACATAAAAACATCAAAATTACAAATCACTAAAAATAAAATGTGCACACAGTTGGTGTCTTTTTGAATTTTGAAAAAAATGACATCTGGAAATTTTCCATGACAATGCAAACAATTAATACTGTAGAGATACTGAAGTTTGGGAGAGGGAGTAAAAAGGAGAACATGAATTCTGGAAAAAAAATCAGAAAATTATCTCAATGCTGAAAACTGATTAAAGTATAACAACAGCAAATTTAATCTTCTGAAAATAGCATGTATATAGGTTAATCTTTTTACTGAATATCTTTTGAGGAAAATCACTACTGCAATACAGAAACTCAAAGAAAAAAAAAAAAAAAGAAATTTTCCAGGACATTTTTTGCTAGGGGACAGACATTGTCATTACAGATTAATGGGAATAGATTTGTCTTTAAAACTTGATTGCTCAATCTTGAAAAGCACAGATCTTCCAACTGCTAGTACAAAATTGTCTTGCTAACACAGTATTTATTCTTTACTTGCCCTGTAGATGTTTCCTCCTTGTCTATGGGAAACTGTTCCTTCCAGTAAAAATGGTGCCAAATGACACTATAAAGTCATTTTTTTTCCTTACCATGACAATTCCATTTTTTAATTTTCCTCTTAGCAGCAGCAGGAGAAGATTTTTTGATGATTTTTTATATTTATTGTGTGCATCTTCATTCTATAAAGGGATGATATCCATTAATTACACTGTCATAAATTCTTATTTTCATTGTGCGGTAAGTGCTTTTTTCACTTCCATGACTTCTGAGGTATGGTGGCTGCTCTGCTGAATGACCTGAGAGTTAAATAGTGATACAGTATTAATCATTATGAGAGGTATGTTTGAAAATTCATAAATTTATAGGAGAAGACTGTTTTCAGGACAATTTACTATTCAGACCTCATGTTCACACTGTGAATGATTGTAATTACATGCTGTGACAATAACACATTCATAATACAGTACAGAAATGAACTCATATTTTTAGTTCATTATTTAGGGCAGCAATCCACAGCCAGACATAGAAATAGGACAATACATAGGAAATAATTTTACCATTCAGTACATGTTAGAAAAGGAGAAAAGTAATTCCTGAAGTTCCTGACCCTGGTTCTTGGAAAAACTCTTTTAGTCACAAATTTCTTTAAGAAGTCTTCATCTCCTAAACAATATTACTGATGCTCACAGAATACAGTATTCTGGAGAAATCTTTCTACACTATGCCATTTTATTTGGAGGCCTGGAAAAAGTATGTTTCCTTTAGTTCTGGCATATTTAAGAAAAATGCCATCTTTCTTAATAGGTTACACCCTCTATTTACTAGGATTTATTGCCTAGATCCAGATTAATGAACTCAGGCTCTCCTTTTGTCTTTTCCTTGTGGTAAATTATGTTGGTTTGTCAGGATTACAAGAAAACAAAACCAGATGATTTTAGGTGATGCTCTTCTTTTTCATAATACAAGCTATTCTTTTGAATAGTCTAATGATTAATTACACCTGCTATGTTTTGTTTCTAAGACTGACTGCTCTGCCAGATAGTGCCAAGGTACAGAAAAAAATGCTTTTTAACAGCACAGTTTACATGAAATCTAGAAGCACAGTTTTAATTGCTAAATTACTATTTATAAAATGACTACTAGTTTATAGATGGATCATGGAATTCAGCAATACATGCTTAAACAGGTCAATGAAATGAAGGGCTGCAGTCCATATATTTTTAAAGATAAAAAAATATAAGAATGAGGGTGAGGAATCAAGAAAAGCACCTGTGAAGAATAGCTGAAATTCTTCATTAAAAGAGAGAGGCCAAGGTAGGAGTATGTGGATAATCAAATGGAAAATGTCTAGAGTACAGTTATATAGTGGAGATGTCATAGGGGACTACATTAAGAGGACAACCTATACCACCTCAGAGGTATGCAAATCTAGCAGGTGCTACCAATGAGTAGAAGGGTAGCAGACTCAAAATCACATAGAGATTGAAAAGCAGCCAAATCTTATTTAATTTCACTTCCGTTGAAAGAAACCAGCATGGAAAGAGCCAGGAAAAGTCAGAGGAGAAGCTCTCGCAGCTCTAAGATCTTTTGAAAAGTGCTAACACGCAGCCGAGAAGCGCACTCAGTGTTTCACGGGATGCCGGAAAAGCCAGAAGTATCTGAAGTGACCTGAAATGATAAAGCTAGGTGTATGTTGAGATCTTTCTCTTGCCGTAGAAAGTATTATTAAGGAATGTAGAGGGAAAGGAGGATGAGCACACCTGCAGATCCAGAAAACTTACTTCCTGCAAGTCTTTTCTCCTTTACCCATCCAGATATAAATCCCTTTGTCCTTTGAATTGGATGCAATGTATTGAAACAATAATAGGGTATAGCTGGTTCGTAAACAGGGCCATTCTGGAACAGACAGAAGAGAAGCCTTGATGACATTTGCAGGCATGAGATATCTTGGCTTTCTGTTCAAAGCAGCTGGATGGCAGAGAGGAGGCAGAAACTTGGGGAGAGTCCTGAATCAGGGCTCTGTCACCCAACAGAAGGAATTATTAAATGGATGCCTTGGCAGGTTTCCTTCTATACATGATCTTTTGGGTTTTGAGCATGAATTTTCTGCTTCTTGTCCAGTGTAAGCAGAGGGGAACATACACAGTTCACTTTGCCTGAGGCAGTAGTAAGCCTGCTTATTTGAGCACCAACATCATTGCTTAGTAATGGTATCAGGGTCCTGGAAAAGGATGAGTTCTGCAGCCAGTGATCTGATCAGTCATGTCCCGAGAGGATATGAATCAGCATTAAGCAAAAATGTAAAGTATAATGGGGAATTGCACTGAACAAGGTCAAAAAACAAATAAACAAACAAACAAACAAAACTCCCTAAAAAACTAAACTAATAATAATAAAAAAGTGACCTGAAGATATCCATGGTCTTGACCTTATCATGAGTTTTCTTCCTGCCCGTGATAGGACAGATTCTCAGATTGAGGTTAATACATTTCTAGATCATCTTTATCTATCTTCAGCTTTATCTGTTTGCTGAGAAGAAATTCTCTATTCTAAGAAAAACAGGGCTAGTGGTTCTAAGTTATGGAGTGAATGAAATTTGCTCACTAGGGCCATGTCTACAGAGGCAATTTATTCAATGACAGGATCAGACACAGAAATATGATTTTATTTCACTGTCAAATTGGTCCTTGATAGGCTTTTGATGTTGCTTGGCACTCTTGTAGAGAATTCTCAGGTACAGTTTGGTACATTTGGTACATTCTCAGGTACGTTTGAAAGATCTGTCCTTTCCCATAGATTGTTTGCCAAAGGCCCTCAGTTTTGAAGGCTGAGGAAATAGCTCACCACTATAGCTCCACTGTCATGGACTGGGCCACTCCATGACAGTTGTCATTACTGTCTGGGAATGTTCCTAGACATCTTTGATCTTCCATAATAAGTAAGGGCTAACATAATGAGTAAATACTGAAGTGACAAAACTTTTAAATAGCAGTAATAGCTGCTTTCATCAAAAGTCTATGTACTTATTCAAGACCTACTAAAATATTTCAGGGATACCCAGAGTCTTGAGTATCTTTAAGAAGAATATTTGTTCCCTTGTTTTTAAGTCATTTAAGAGAGTTACTTGATTGCTGCATTAACTTTTATTGGTCTCAGCAAACTTTTGGGGCCTCATAGTAAATAATTATATTTCTGCAGCTTAGAAATTAGGTTGTTGCTCTGATCAATTTATACTCTTTATCCTGACTCAAGTACTTCCAAGTTACTGGAAAGATTTCAAATTCCTTCACTTGGGTTTATAACAGACTCCTTATAATGATTCTGAAAGAAATATGAAGTTTTACTTTTAGCATTAGCAAAGCTGTATTTATGCTCAGCACAGTACTCAGAAAACACTGAAAAACTTGCAAAAAGGACATTTCAGTTCTTACCATCATGATAGTCCTGTGAAATACTATGTTGCATTATTTTCTCTTTTCCAACTACTCAGGATGTGCTCTGATTTTTATCACATCTCTGTCCAGGAAATAGGAATTCTTGTGTGTTCATAAGAAGCCTCCATATAGGGAGGTTTTTGTGCTGTCTCTGTTAGCCTGATAGGCTACCTTGTTTCCTAAGGCTTTATATCTGGAACGATTTCAGAAAAGACATCACAGTATAATAGCATTATGCAGAGTTCATGAATCAATGTTGCTCTGTGGAGAGCCAGCTGTTTACTCAGAATTGGCTTCTCTTGTCCAGCTGAAAATCTGTATTAAGTATGTCCTTAAATCTTCCTTTCCATATAGAATTGTTTCCTTTAATCAAGCCATGAATTTTGAAAGGCTGTGAGTTGATTGAATATGTGATTTGTGGTAGAATGTCTTGAGAAGTGACATCAATAAGACAATCTCTCTGTGCAGATGTATTCTGTCATGAAAAATGTAAAGACTCTCATTTAAGGAAAAAGTTAAAGATTTGTGTTAATGACTGGGGTGAAAACAATTCAGAGGAAAGTCATGAGGATCAACACTAGAATACCTCTGAATAACACAGAACATAATAGATGGCCCTGAAGTAAACACAAGGCTGTATTTTACTCAAGAGCTCAGCTGCAGTCATAAACCATGAGAGGTTTATGAACAGCAGCAGACCTCAGGAATTAATTCAGACTTGTATTCACAGTGAGACCATGTGCTGTTATTTATAATGCTCACTTTATAATTACTACTCTTAAGCTATTTAATATTTGTAGTTTTAATAATTTACAGATTAAATCATAAAGTTGAAATGCATCACTTTCTTTAGGTAGTGTCACTAAGGTCATACATAATTACTTCTGAAATAAGTTTTTCTGAGGGGGACCGTATTTCCTTACAAACTGACTCTTGCTGACTAACAGCCCACATCCCAAGAAATGCTGTCCTGTTTAATAAGACTCTTTGTGGAGTATGGTAATAATAAACATAGGAATAATGGCCTCTTTTGATTTGGGAAGATGCAGATTCACACTGGATTCACTTGACAGCTATAATGTACAATGTAAAAAGCCAATTATCAAAAATATTTTGTCTGCAATGTATGGCTTCTGTGAAATTAAAGTTCTTGAATAACTAACTACGTGTGATCTGCATTTAAAATGGAGAGAAACAAAATACCCTAAAGCAGTAATAAGAATAAAAAATTCACAGATATGAATAGTCTCTTCTTGATTTCTACAGATTCTCTAAAACAATCCCTGAAGATCCCAGTATTCTTGGAAATTAAGTGATTTTTGTTGTCATGCTGATATTCTTCATCAAATTCATACTTATCATCTTCCCATGTATATAGCACTTTGACACTACAACTAGCATAAGAAATCAAACATTAGTAGGAGAAAAGCATTCCTGCTTTCTGAAGCAGCTTACATTGATAGGCTATTTGAGTGCAACTGTAAAGCAATTGCATGGAATCAGAACCAGCTCAGAGAAATCTTCCTGACCTGCCCACCCTTATCTCTATTTGACTTGTTTTTCTCCATTCTATTTTTTATTTATTTATTTGCCTTTTTTTTCCTTTTTTTTTCTATTCCTTCCTGCATATCTTGTACTCCAGATAAAAATGAGTGCAAATAAAAAGAAGCCTTCAGTCAGCAGACATTATTTGTGAAAGGGCATCTGGTCACTCAAATTCAAGGTCAATCTTATTGGATTATATACAAAAATTATTACAGAAGACTGTAATAGCTTGCTTAATTCATCTTCTTGTACTTTCATGTTACATTGATGAAAAGTTTTTGCTACAGACTATCAGGTGTACTTTTTCTTTTTCCTGGTTATGCGTTGATCCCTATTAATATTTCCTATTTCCTATTACTTCCATGGAAAGGAAGTATTAGAATGAACGGAGGGCATGAACTCCAATTTGTCCCCAAAACAGAGTTAAGATCTGAGGCTACTCAAGTTTCTGAATGTTCCCTAGAAGAGTCCTTTCAAACAGAATGATATTGCACTGATGAGTCCACTGAGTGACTGACCAAGATTCAGTCAGCCAGGGTCACAAGGTGACCACAAGATGGTGGGAAAAATTATGATGTTTTGGGTAATGAGAAATGGAGAAGAGGCTCCTGAGGTGATCAAGGCTGTAGTAGGTTCCTGCATCTCTTGCAGAATTTCTTAAAGTTTTAGTTCTCTCTCAGATGGAATGCATTGGCATAGCCTACCTCCCACAAACACTTAGGGATCATATAGACTGGACACATGGGGTTGATGAAATGGAAATCGGGCCCAGCCCACCAAGGAAAGAGAGGCTGAGTCATCCATGTAAATACTTGTGGGGTACGAACAGGAATATTTATTTTGTGCATTTACCACGTTTAGTGGCATGGTTAATGAGTGAAAAATTTGCCTGAGCAAGTTTAGACCTCCATTATTCTCAAAGGATTATTAAACTAGAGATTTTATCTTGTACTTTGTCGTTTTTTTATTTAAACAATTCATTTTTTTCAATATCTCAGGTATCTTCTTTATCAATAATTGCATTGGGGAAGAATTATCTGGTGGTCTGTGAAAATCATGCATTGCACATCCTCTGCACATTCCTGGGATTCTGTTTACCAATTCATAAGACTACTTGGGAAATCTGATCTTTCTTTTATATTCTGCATCTGAAAAGGAAGGGTAGAAAAGGGAAATTCTCCAGTAACAGTTTGTTAAATGTCTGTAGAGTATGAATACCTTCACATATATATATACTAAGGCTGAAAGTATCTCCCTATTCATTGTAGCCGTCAAAAAAAAAAAAAGTAAGAAAAGAAAAAAAAATCCAGTCTTGATTGGATTGACCTTTTGATAAAAAGTGCTTAGTGATTATTGTTATTTGTTCTTTTAGAGCTCTAGTTTTACTCTTTCATTTATTGTGATTATTTTTAGGAAAATTTTCAGTGCAGCAGAATTACTTGGTAAAAATTATCCAGTAAAATGGTCAAGATTTGAGCTGAAATTTCAGAATGTTTTCTTATTCTCACTTAACAGACATTTGATCAAGTTTTTATTCATATTTGATCAAGTTTTATTTATAAATAGCCTGTAGATTTGCTAAATATGAGCAAAGGCTGAACTCCAAAAGGTTCATACATTGTAAGTACAATTCTAACTTGGAAAATCTCCCATAACTTACATACTTATGTTAAAATCAGCAGAGATACTTTTACTTCCTGGTAAAACATGCTAGCTTTGTGTAGTCTACTGTTTGTCAGGCACCCAAAAATTGCCCCTATGATTCTTATCTCCCCACAGTTAATTAGTAATTAATGTAAGCAGAAATCCAAATGGGTCTCATCCCTTCACCGCTTGCCACTTTTCCCTTTAGAGGGGTTTGTGCTGCTCTGGCAAATAATGACATCTCTCTAACTGCTTTATCAAGCTTCATTTATATGGAATATATATTACACACAAATCTCCAGACACCTTTATCTGGTTATTCTCATATTTTATATCATCCACTAAAAGACAAATAAGCCTGTAGCAAACACAAATGTTTCCTGGTTAACACTGGACAAGATAATAACCAGGTACTTTTGCAACAGCAAGATTGGCAGGATCAAAAACCCAAATTTCTTTTCAAGTAATGCTCTAATAATAGATTTCTTCATTTTAATTTAACCATTATTCTATCTATTCTATCTTTTCAAGAAGTAAAACAACTCTACTCAAATTTTGAATAATATAGAATATAATTTTTACTAACCACTGGAGTTATGTAAGTTAAAAAAGGCCAAAGGATGACAAGTGAAAATTGTGTCTCAGCCTTAACTGAACACATTGTATCAATTAACCAAAAACCAAAATTGTAAATATGAAGCACTGCAATAATCTGTGAAGATCCTGCAGAAATTTTCAGGTCCCACAGGGTAGAAAAAATGCATTTTATTGGAGGCAACACAAGATTTTGCTGCCTTTGCATACTTTCCACTGTTGGAAAACACAGTCCAAAGGGCTGTTTTTAAACAGCGGAGTAGATCCATGAGAGCAGTGGTTTATAGAGGGCTGGTATAAAGTTTATGTACACTTCGTATTTTGAAAAGAAAGACATTTGTGTTTTTTTTATAATAGAAAGGAGGTTTAAAAGTAACTGATGTATAATGTTTTCTATTTTCAAATTACTATTGTTCAGTATAAATATATAATACAGTACAATGATGAATAGGGACAGCTGAGAACATTCTAAACAGAGTCAAGTACAGTCATATCAGTACGGCATACCAAAGATATTTTAGCCAACATATGGTCCTATGTGATTTTCAGTGGCCAAGTTAGATTTCTCTAATAATAATTTTGATAATGTTAATGGTTTATCACTGTCTTTAGCTTGATAATCATGCTGGCCTAAAATTAGCAGTGTAACACACGATTTAAGAACATGTATTCATTCATGACGAAATCTATTGGAAAATTTGATTAGAGATTTACCCTAAATTGGCTTTATCACTAACGAAAGTAGGATGCATTTCTTTCCTTTAAATCTACAGTAATTCATGAATTGATATTTACAGGATGGGGTGGGTGAATAGACATGAAGGGAGGAAGTAGACTCAAGGGGATTAACTCCATCTTCAGCACCAGCCTACATTTCCATGACATGTATTTGCAGCTGCAAAGAATTTGTATTCAAAGTGGGGAAGTTTGGCCATGGAAAGGGCATGGGGAAACAGCCTGAGGCTTTCTAGCAAAGATTGATTTAAAAAGAAGTGTTGTGTACAGTTTATTTATTGAAATCATGATGCGTGTCAGCAATGTGGACCACTTAAAGTGGAGGTACTTTGCAGTTTTTGTCTACTTTCTGGCTCTGTAGTTGTGAAGGCAAAAGCTGGCATATCTAATAAGCTGATGTCTTCTACTTTATAGCTGTAGGTACCATATATTTGAGAGGAAGACTCCTTCCATAACAAGATGCGAGACAACCTGCTCCTCCAAGATGTCTCATCTTCCTGTCTTCCTCTGTAAGGAATTGGCTGAATCCTGGAGGTCTAATGTTTCTTCTATAAAAATTAATGTTTTGTTAAATTAATTAAGTACAGATACTCATATTAATGTCTTTCCATTTTCTAAATCCATTTAAATTCTTCCCACCAACATTTTCACTTGACAGTGAGTTCTGTAAATTGATTATCCATTTTGGAGCAATTTTTTTTTTTTTTAAGTAGTTGTCAGAGAGCAGCAAGAGCAGGGCTACTCCCTATGGAAAGGCAAACCAGGAACCAACAGTGATCACAATGAAGGCTGGGAGCAGGATTTGCAACCTTGGCCTTGCAGGTCAGCTAGGCCTTGCAGGCCATGGTCTTCTCTGTGGTGGCCAGTGACAGTACGAGGGATAATGGGTGTAAATTGAAACATAGGAAATTTAATCTCTATATGAAGAAGAAATTCTTTATTATAAGGGTGACAAAGCACTGGAACAGGCTGCCCAGAGAGGTTGTGGAGTCTCCTTCTCTGGAGATCTTCCAAACTCGCCTGGATGTGACCCTGTGTGCTCTAGTTATCCCTGCTGGAGCAGGGGGGTTGGACTAGATGATCTCTGGATGTCCCTTCCAACTTCAAACATTCTGTGATTCTGTGATTCTGTATGCTCTGAGCCAGCAGGGTATCCTTAAATCAAAGGATTCTGGCAACACCCTCTTCCTCCATTTTTTTGATCCAAAAAAGGGTAGAAACTTACATTTGCATAATGAAATGCAGGTGAAAACTGATCTGAGCACATACAAGAGCAAAACTAAAGAGGATGTGGCAAACTATACTTTTAGGTCAACAGGTTTCCAGGGCTCTCAGATTTTCTGAGAGATCATAAAGTGATTATATTTCTGGTCCCTACATTTTTTTGTTGTTGTTGTTGCTGTTCTTTCATAGTTCCTACTTTTTTTGCATGGTCTTAAAATCATTGTAGTATTAAAATTTAGATTATTGGTATATAACCTAAACTGGGTACAAAAGGGCTTTCTCCAGAACAATTAGGTGACTTTTAAACTCATTTGAGCTGGAAACATCAGTCTAGCATAAATTCATTAAATTAGGGACTAACATCATTTCCTGTGATGCAAGTTGCGAATACCATGATTGCTTCCTTCTCATTCTTTCCATGAAGAGAACAGAGAAAGGTTTCTGTCATAAACTTAGAATGAAATAGGATGTGAGTTCAAGTAGAAAATAGATTTAAATTTGTTTAAAAGTCAAAATAAACAGAAAAGAAATAACAAATGAACTAAAAGGGACAAATTAAAAAAAAAGCATGCTACAAATGCGTGCACATACAGATACATGCTACAAATGTGTACACATACAGATACATTCAGCAATTAAGGTTTTGGATAAAATTATGCATTTTTAAAAATTAAATGACTCAGAAATTGATATTTTTGGGGATTAATTTTTTTTTCCTGATAAACTTTGAAATGTTTATTGTTTGAAAAGAAACATTATTTATTTCCAGAGCGCTGCGCTGTCATACAGAGGGACTTGGACAGACTGGACAACTGGGCAGTGGAAAACCTCGTGAAATTCAACAAGGGCAAGTGCAAGGTTCTGCACCTGGGGAGGAATAACCCCAAATACCAGCTCTACAGAGAAAGACCTGGGTGTCATGGTGGATGAGAAGTTGACCATGAGGCAGTAGTGTGCCCTCGTGGCCAAGAAAGCCAATGGGATCCTGGGGTGCATTAAGAAGAGCGTCTCCAGCATGTCGAGAGAGGTGATCCTGCCCCTCTACTCAGCCCTGGTGAGGCCACATCTGGAGTATTGTGTCCAGTTCTGGGCTCCACAGTACAAGAGGGATGTGGAGCTGCTGGAGAGAGTCCAGCGCAGGGCTACAAGGATGATCCTGGAACATCTGCCCTATGAGGAGAGGCTGAGGGAGCTGGGCCTGTTCAGCCTGGAGAAGAGAAGGCTGAGAGGGGATCTAATCAGTGTCTATGAGTACCTCAAGGGAGGCAGTGAAGAGGATGGTGCTGGCCTCTTTTCACTGGTGGCCACTGACAGAACTAGAGGAAACAGCCAGAAACTGAAGCGTCAAAAGTTCCACAGGAACTTAAGGAAAAATTTCTTAACAGTGAGGGTGACAGAGCACTGGAACGGGTTGCCCAGAGAGGTTGTGGAGTCTCCTTCTCTGGAGATCTTCCAAATCCCCTTGGACGCAGTCCTGTGCCACGTGCTCTAGGTGACCCTCCTGGAGCAGGGGTGTTGGACTAGATGACCTCTAGAAGTCCCTTACAACCTTAAGCATTCTGTGATTCTATTCTATGATTATTTAAAAATCCGAAAGTTAAATTAATTATGGAAAGGAGCTCTCAAGTCACTAATTTCTTATCATTATGCCAGTCAAATTCAGACTGTTCAGGCAAGCAAGCAAAGACATAAGCAATAAAATAAAAAGCATTTTATGAAAACATCTCTGCCTATCTTGTATTCCATTTAGATATTTGAAACCCTGCTGTGTTTATTGATGCATGTCAGTGGAATTAGGCCCCTTAGCTCTGCATGAAGATACCAATGTTTCCATTTTTTCTTGAAAGATTCAGTCAGAAACTGATGACATCACTTCTGCTTGCTGCAAACTGTAAGCAATTGAATACCATATCCTGAATTTTCATATTGTTCACCAGAAAAGAGAGTGAGTGGATCTTTTTCAAATTTTCGTGTGATTGTTCATATTAAAACACTCCAGCATAATTATACTAAATGATATTTCTCCACAAATTCATTGTGTTATCAATTGCATCAATTTATTAATGTACTGCTAAGCTTCAGTCTTTGTGTATTCATCCTGACAGTCTTGTGCTGTTAATATTTTAAAATCAAAGATTTTGCAAATGAGGAAATTAGATCTTAAGTTGGAAAATGGATTGTTTTTATTATAAAGCTAGCATTAGTGCTTAATGAGATTGTGTACACATGACTATATATCAAGCATAACCATAAACATCATAAAATGCAAAAATAATTTGGTGACCTTTTCACAAATTATTTTCAGTGGCAGAACTATGACCTCCTCAGAATATGTTTTGAACTCCTGACATACCATTGGTTGCAAAAACAGTGCCTGTAATAAAAACTAGTCTTAGAATGCTATAAACTGTTTCAGAAGGCAGACATGAGAGTATTTGAAATGTGTTGTAAATTATTTAGAAGGCTTACATGATGCAAACATTTGTGCTTTAAGAGACTAATCAATTCTTTCATTTGATAGGAATTTTAATTAGATACAACAGCCAGGAACAGCAGAGATTGTTCAGCTACCTAATTCATTGGCTGATAAATTGAGGCTAGCTTAACAATTTCGTTGTTGCTACACATATTAGAGCAGAAAGACAATCCTGAAATGATGTAATTGTGGGTCTTGTAACAGGAAAGTTTTAGACCCTAAGAAGTATGTTAAAATTATAGCATGTATATTACAGAGACCGTTATCTTGAAACATTATGACTTGAGGTATACTGCTATGCATCACCAGTGAAACATGCTTTCATATAACTAAGCAATAAGATAGATACTTCAAATTGGAGGAAACACCTGTGTTTTCTCTTATAAAAAGAATATAAAGGCCAAACACGTAAAAACCTATCTATGCAAATATACAGCAAGTTGTGCTAAACTCTCATCAAGGCACAATTCTCTGATGAACTAAATCCTAAAACAGTTTTGCAAGCAGAAGGTTAAAAAAAACATTTAGGATAAATTAGGAAAATGCTTCAGTCGCATTTAGGACAAGAAACAATGGGAAATTCTTCAGGAAAAAAAAAAAAAAAAAAAAAAAAAGACAAATGCCATTGCATCAAGGTCAGATTGGTCCAGTATAAAATATAGCTTCATGTCATGGAAGCTGTTCTTGTTCTTTTCTGCTCAAGAAATTGGGAGTGGTGATTATTCTAACCTACCTATTATCCCTAGAAATAATGTTTTTGCAGAAACTAAGTTAATGAGGTAAGGGCTGGTGATCTGCTAATTAAAAATCTAAAAATAGGACTAGTGATAAATGGGGTGTCAAAATATCCTAGCTAAGGAAGAATCCTTAAGTTAGCAGTCATCAATGCACAGCTCCGATTTCATGACACTGCATATTCGTTTAATGAACCTCCTCTTATCTGTTAATTACTATCATACTCTCTGGATTAAGACTATAACACATTCTTAGGAGAATCTATGCATTGCCTAGTTCAAGTTTATTTATGAATATTTATTAATTTGCTGGCATGACAGAATATTCTTTTGTAGATGACGTTATCACATACTAATAAAGGCTTTTGTTTGACATGGAAAGCAGCTGATTTACCTTGGAAGGACTCTTAAAGCTCAATATGTGTCTTTCAGAGGAAAAGAATCTAAAGAGACAGTCTGGTATTTTCAAACAGGTCCCAATAAATCATGCAGCCTATTTGCATCATATTACATTGAGTGTATGGTACACAAATCCTACTCTAATTCTAAATAGAAATATCTGACTAGTTATTCTAAATTTAATGGTAAATAATCTTTCCAATTCTTTTGTGAAAACAATATTTATTCCAAATTCAATAGAGAGAAATACGCATTCACATATTGCAAAAAATAATCAAACTAAATATAATTTTTCCGGAAACTATTGTTGCTATTACTTACCATCTTACTAGAATATGTTAGGGAGTCTAGTTAAACTTGAACAGTTTGTTTGACTTGACTTGCAAATGTAGAAATGAGGTGACAGAAATATTTTCTTACAAAACTAGACTAGTTAGAAAAATAAAAGTTATAGAAGAAACAAATGTTAAGGAAGGTGGGAAAAAGTGAATGCATGAAAGCATGAAGACATGAATGCAAGAATGCAATAGAAACCTTGCAAGATTTCAGCATAATCAGTACAGAATGTCAACCTCTGGAAACCTTAACTGATAGTAATCTTTGAAGCTTGGCTTTTCAAGAGCAAGGATCCAATAAATAAACTCATGCCATGTTTGTTGACCGGAGCTGTCCCTATAAAAGTTATCAATTTCTGACCAATTAATTTCAATTTCTTGAAGATATTAGTGATCAAAGCTCAAGAGATCTGAAAAACTGCTATATAGTTCTCTGGGATAAAAACAGAATAACTGCATTTTTCAGTCACATCTTCTATTGCAATGCAGTGGTTTCTCAATGTGTTTTTCAGACATGATTAATCAGGACTTAGCCACAGTGTAGTCATAGTTTCACAGGTCGAATGTGACAGTGTCACCCAAGTATCAATTCCATAATTATGTAGATTAAATATTTTATTAAAGCATTTGTGTTACTGTGTTCCTTTTATGGTAGAAAGGCACAGATATGGATGGGGAAAGAGGATGTGGTGCATGCTAAGTACTCCTGCATTGGTCTTTGAGCATCTCCACATTCTTGCATCTTCTTGACATACAGAGCTGAAGGCCAAAATGGACCTTTAGGCTATTCAATTTACTGTATAACACAGGCCATTAAATTGCATTCAGTTGCTTCTTTTCCAAGCCCAATAATTTGCACCTGACTAAGGTTTCTTTTGTGCTTGGCTAAAGCATGTTAATTAATAGATAATGCAGTACTGGAAAAAGCCAGAAGACTTACAAAGAAGACTTATGTAAACTATATAGTAAGGGTGGAACATGTTGAAATCCTGGGCAGGAAAAAGTTGCAGCCTGGATGTATGAGTATGGAGCGACACCTGGTCCCAGTGAATGAAGAAATTCATTTTTAAACAAATTCTAAATAGACAAACATGAAAAACAGCTTCAACTTCCATTTTAACTCAACATATTTGCATGGAACATTTTAAACTCCAAATCAGCAGGTATTTAAAGCATTATCGTTAATGCTTGTCAGAGCTTGGCTAACAAGCATTTAATTTTCCACTCTCTGAATCATTCGACTGCAGTATGCTTGTCTTTCTAATTGTATCTTCTCTGACTTGACCCTAGAGTGAGATGATTTGCCACCACTTGTATTCTTACCCTTAACCGTGCCAGCCTAATCGGCTCCAGATTTAATCAAGCATTCACAATGTCAATGTTTCATTTTCACCTTTACTTTTCTTTATATGAAATGACATTGATCACTAGTCAAGAGATCAGCTGAGATTGTTTGTCCTTGTCTGCACAGTTACAGAGATTGACTGACTTTTGGGTTTTTTTATTTTATTCCTGTATGAAACTGTTCTCACAAGAGCTTTGTTTTCATAACCTATGTATTTTTATAGTGTCCTGAGGCTGTAATGAAATGCAGACTCTTTCATTTATGTTCGCAAACACTTATAATGTCTCTGCCATCTGCCCAATGCACAGGTATGCAGTTTGTATGTTTGTGGGATATTCATCCTTCAGGCATTCGCCATCTGAAGCCTAAAACACCTCTCCAGAGTTTCCTAATTCCTCCATTGGTATAAAGATAAAAAGATTTTTAACTGTCATCTTCAAATTTGGAACTAAATTACTTTCTGGAGTGGATTGTGTGAATACCCCATTGTATGTATTTCACAGGACGAATGGTAGAAAAATTATGCCTAGCTTCAGTCTCTTCTTTTTTTTTTTTTTTTGGTCACAGTACAGTGATATTCCTTAAGATGCTATCAAGAATAGACGAATAGACCAGAAATCTGTACACAAACTAGAATTATGATCTTACAACCTTTGATTTCCGTTTATATTCTAAGTCATTTTTGGTGGTATATACTTGAGTTAAATTCATTTCTTATTAATTTGAACCTTTTGAGGTGTATAATCACTTACAATATATAAATGAATACACTATATATACAGTATACAGCTACTGTGCTATACCACCCATCTGACATTGTGATATGGCGAATTTTTGGAAGATGAGGATACCAATTCTGGAATTGAGTGATTCGTCTCTCGTTACTGAGTACCCAGATGTTACCACTGTGACCAGAATTTTACCTTCCATGGGAACAGAACTTTTCCAGCCTCTGGACTTTAAAAATATGAAATAGATGTCCCACAAGCAGCACTGTGTTAGTTGCAAGGTCACACTGACTTACTGAATTTGAGTAATGAATTTCTAAATCAGTGCCAGAAATTAAAAGAAAAATAATAAAAACACCCATCCAGATAAATCCCAGAGTAAATTGTATAACTTCTCTCACTCCTCCCAAAAACCTTGAGTTGATGTGACAAACATCTAAGCACTTAATGCATGAAACATGCAGTAAAAGGTGAAGAAACAAAAAAAAAAAATGCTGAGAATAAAACTTTCTTTTTTTTGCCTAGGAGGTCTAGACTCAATATTTAAAATTAGGTTATTTGACCTCTCCTCCCTGGAATTCATCTTAGCCATCAAAATAGCAGGTAGCGTTGGTGATGTGAGAATGAACAGCTTATTATTCATGAAGTTACTCTAATGTAAATCTATTAATGCAGTTTGTAATTCAGATAACTCCTTTCATATAGAAATTTAATTGCTGGATTAGAACAATACTATTTTTTCATTGAGACAGGTGTGACAGAAAACTAACACAAGTAGAAACTATGATTTTAGACATGCAGCCAATACACCATGCCTGTCCAAGTGAAATGCTTTATTTCCAAGTAGGTGCAAAACAATTCATATCAGTTTAGCCCTCTTTTCCCTGGGATCTGAACAAACACTGATTACTTTGCATTTACCACAGCAATAGAGCAAGAGTGCACACACCTATGCACACTTACTATAGCTGCAAGCTAATATTTTTCACAATACTGGATCTTTGCTCCCTTTCTTTCCATACATTATCTGAGTACTCAATTCTGTTACCCAAACTGAGAGAGGATTCTCATTCAGCTCCACTTCAGCTGCTCTGGTGATCCTTTGATGTGAACTGCAGAAAAATCAAAATTCAGTTCAAGAGGGCTTCTGAAATATTGGTATGTTGAAATAAAACGATGCAGATACTAAAATTGGGATCTAAATTGCAAGTTTATTGACCTCTAAACAATAGCATAAAAGAGTAGCATAAAAGAGGAAAGCTTAAGATGAGTCTTTTACTCAGTGATGACATGGTCTTAGCCCATTTTCTAAAAACAGAAAACCAGAATATATTTCTTAAAATAATCTCACAAGGCAATATATTTTTCTTTAAATATTTTAGATAATAAAAGGGTGCTATAGGTAATTTACAATACAATTAAAAAAATCTTAAATAGATACATTATTGAGTAAAAACATGGATTTTCTATTCAAGCATCCATAATGGAGCACTTAATGTTGAAAGTAGTAAACTGAAAAATAGGTTTTGCTTTGTGCCATCTAAGCACATCTTTTGTTCTCACTATATTTGTCCCTCATTTTTCCTCCATAGCTTTCAGGTTGTAATATAAAAGAAATGTCATGAGCATATGAAAAGAAAATGTAGTGAATTGCTTATTGCATTACCTGAAATTGTATGACTGATGATTTTGCTAAGTAAACTCCACAGGGAAAAAATATGTGAAAGGTGTATAATCCTGGCCTTCTGGGATATTTATTCATATTAATGTCATGTGCATCTAGAATTGCCTTTGTGCATGTCTGATTCAGGCATAACAAGAAGGAATAAGGAAGTTAATTATAAATAATTTGCTGACTATCAATTGAAATAGGAAATTTTATGTGCGTGTAAGGCTGTTTAACTTTGCCAGGAGGGCTTCCCATATTACACAGAGAACTATGTAAACAAATATTATGCATATGCTTGTGAATAATTAAATGCATTTAACAAGAAACGACTATTCTAATATATCTGCACATAATGATTCCTTACTATAGCTATAAAAACTACAGGTTATAAACTGTACGTATAGTACACAGAAAAAAGGGTTGGGGCAGTCTCCAGACTAACATGATTTTATCTTTTAAGGTAGGAAAAACTAGTGGAAAAGATCAGGGAGGGATAATTAATATGTTTTGTTCATACTAGGTGATTGCAAGCCTCAATTCACATACTGGAAAGTAGTTCTAATCAGAAAGGATAGTGCTGATCTAAGGTCTTGCTTATTAAAAATGTATTCATACCTCATGAATACACAGTTCCTGACTGCTTGTCTAAATCATCATGACTTTTACCAAGAACTTAAAGATATGAGACAGGAGAAATTGATATGTCAATGACTTCCTGTGCCAGCAGAAAGGCTGATACAATTATCTACAGGGTGTATATTGTACAACACATCTCAGCAGAGTGTTAATTCAAAGATGGTTGTGTTCATTTCTATACTTTTTCAAGGATAATCCAGTTATGGGAAAAAAAAATAGAGGTGGGTGGCAGATTCAGTAATGTCCAGCATGAGAAATATCACTTTTACACACCAACTCTGTAAGGACTGAGCTATGAAAAAGAAGAGTGAAAGCTGCTGTTTTTGGAGCAGGTATGTAAAGAGGACCAAAAAAGTGAAGTTGACAGACATCCTCTAACTCAGAGGGTGTAAACATCAGTTTTCCTGAACACATAAACATAGCAACAACACATAAAACATGATATATAGCTTAAAATATTTTTTATTCCAGAAGAAAGTCAACATTACCCTGTTTTCGTTCCAGTTCTGTATAAAACTACACCTTTCTCCATCTTTAGCACCAGATAGGTTTTCTGTCAAGTTTCTCTTTCAGGAACATCAAAATATGTGCTGTAATAATAAAGGAAAGCAAGGCAAGTGTCTGAATCTGTTGTGGTCTAAGAAAAGCAGATGAAAATGGTATGTCGTTTTGAAAGCAAAAGCATTTTCAAAGTTAATAATTCAAAGATGATAGAAAGACTTGTGAAGTAAACCATATTTTGACAGGAGCTTGCTGTTGCTATTAATTTCATCAACTAAGAGGAGAGCTACCATACCTGAGAATATGCACTTTTTCTTTCACAGTACCTTCCCTAAGCCTGGATAAGAGTTCTGTAGAAATCAATAGACACTTTTTTTTTTCTGTTTAATGTTCAGGTTTTACCTTCAGCTGGCAGATGAGAGAATGATAGTTGTTAATGAAAATAGCTTTGTGGTGTAAAAAATTCTTCACGAAGAAATTTGTTATTTCACTCAGAAATGCAAACATTTCTTATACTGTAAGGAACTTTGATACTAAACTGATCAGTGGTTGTGGAGTATTGTCTTATGAATTATTCCAGTTATTGACCATATATCAATACAGTGTAGGCAAGAAAATACATAACTAACTTAGACTGAATTCAATTCTACATACTTCTGATCTCCCCTCAAAATAGCTTTTGCTCTAGGAATAGATAGCCAAAGTATATTTCTCTTAGATGGACTAGGTAGTTCCACACATCTAAATAGATCAGATTAATTCTTAATCAAATTCATGGAACATTCAATAAGATAAAGACAATCAGCGTAAACTCTTTGCAACTTTTCTCTACTGTTAGAATAAGTTCCCCAGTACCTTACCTGTATTCTAAGTATCACTTCAGTTATTGCTGTACTAATTTCACTTTCTTCTGACAAAGTATTAAGATAAAGACATTTATTTAATACTCCCATTCCCAGATTCTTAACATGCACTGATAGTAAGTCAGTGAGATATGACTGTTGCTATTGACATTTCAAACTATAGTGCTGTGCAAAAATCGTCATTTAACTTTAATCAAAAGAAGCTGTCTCACTAAGATGTGGAGCTTTTATGTTTCAAACTAAATTTCAGTTGGAATGTTTATTATTTAAGAAATGTTAATTTTAAATTATATTGCTAGATTTTATTAAAAAGCAAACAACAACACAACAAAAAAGGAAAAATAACCCCTATGTACATTTACTTGTCTGAGGTTGAGGGTTAACAGGATATTTAAACACCACAGAAGTACCTAAAAAGTTTAGATAAGTCTGCAAACCTTATTCATACCTAGAAACAGTAGAAAACAGAAAGAGGAAGGGACACAGATGCCAGGAATTGTCTTGTGGATGCTGGTGATTGAATATGCCAGGCCGAAGGAGACATAAGGTCTTCATGAAGATATTGTCCAGATAGGTGAGATGTATTACTTGACTTACTCCATTGAGGAAGAGAGAACTTCCTATGACTGACAGGAAGGAATGAAAATCACATGGAAGGATTTTATTGAGGATTGGCAAGAATAATTTTCCCCTCACAACAGTCTTTTGATGAATCTCACTATCCTAGAACTGTTGCTTGAGATATTTTTTCTACTAGCCATTTCAGAGTAGTTTTGTTGCAATGTGACTCTAACAGTCAGATCTCCCTCAAGCCTACCCTTTACCAAGAGTTGGTTTTTCTTCCGCCTTTCATCCTGAATAGAGTCCCACACCATTCATGAGTACACTGACTCACATGGGCCTTTCATCTGTTGCAGTCATTTCAAAAGTTAGTTGCTTAATGTTCTATTCTGCTCACAGGCTGTTCCTCTGAACTTCATCTCCTTTAGGGATCTGCTGCTGGAGTTAATCATGGTTTCTGCCTTTTGTTACTCTTATTTCCCCTGATGACAGATACTTTTCCAGCTTCCTGCAGTCAGTTGGGGAACATCCTCTCCCAGTTCTCTCTTAGGTGGAGAACAGAACACCACTATTCTAAGCATCTTTATAATATGCTTTAGATTATTCATTTTAAGCTTCTATTCTCACCTTAACAATGGCCTCTTCAGCTTTTACCAACATGTGCACATTTATGTTTTTATGTTTTAAGGAACATTTACGTTTCTTAAAACTATTGATTCAGGATTACCTTCTCCATTACAGACCTTTCAATTACATTTGGCATATAGAAATGGTTACCTAAGTGTGGACAGCCATCCCATAATAATCTGTAAAACTCATTAATGTCATTTGCTGGTGGAAGGACTGTTCCTATGGCAGCATAAAGGAAATAAATGGTGCAAGACCCTCTGTTTGATAATCTGACATATTTTATAACATTGTGTATGAGAGGGACACCATTTCATTGACGACAGGTAAGTTGCAAACTAGAAGCAAAGAAATGTTAAGCCTTCAATGCACTGACTCATGTACCAGATGACTTAGATATAAAGGGAAAAAAAAATAGGTTCTAACACAGATCAGAACTGCAGGACTTTTGGTATTAGAGAAAAGGAGGAAATGAGTCATTCCCAGGTTTTCTCCTAGGACACTACAGCTGCAGATCTTAGGGCAGACTGCAACTATGACTCAAGTCCTTATGTCATTTTAATTGTGTGCTCCAGAAGATTAAGAGGACTTTGTTACTGTGCAATGTGAGTGAGTGACATGGCTGAGATAAGCTTTCTTTTACAATTGCACTTGCACTTGTTAGTTTTGTCACTGACACAGGGAAGAAGCTAGGTTCACAGGCCAAATTACAACAGGTTTACCTTGCAATATTCTGCATATATTCATATTTAATTCAAATTGAAATTTGACCAAAATGCATTTGCAATACTTAATAATGGTGATTTTACCCTCAGTTAGGTGATGTATGTCCACGAGTAGCTGTAAGATACAGCATGTTTTCAGTGTTTCATTACCTCCTCTTTTTTTCTTAGGCAGCCTTTCCACTACCTGCTCAACAGACAGATGAGCCTCTTATCAGAAGTAGCAGATGGCAGAGCCAGTCTGTTTGAATTTTCTGACATGCACTTGGAGAACATTTCTGTGAATTTTGTTAAAGTGCATTATACTACAGCACAATTGGGGATATAAGCAGGGGGATAGCACAACTTCTGTTCAGGAGTGTATTTTTAAACCTTGTGGCAGAGTTCTGTAATGTAAAGCCATATTTTGCAACTTGAAGAAAGCAGACTTCACAGATACTTTCTGCAGTCATTTCAATGTCAAAAAGAAGCTCAGGGAATGTACAGCAGGATTGTCTTTGCTGTCTGCAAACTGGGCCAGAATCTGCCCATTGATTTATTGTGAACTTATGTCATAAACTACTCATGACCATGAAATGGATGAAGAAATGGTTAATCGCTATAATTATAGCTATAGCTGATCTATGCAGACAGCAATCCTTTGGTGATATATCTACAGATCTCTGTATAGTTACATCAGAGCTATCATATTTTCCAGGTGTGGGACAAAGACAAAAGATTGTTCTGCACGTACTCCATCTCATAAACAACAGAGTGAGAAAAAGGACAGAGAGGAAGAGCAAAGAGGCGGAATTTTTGCATTTATTAGGCCAGAAATATAACATACCTAGTTAAACTGTATTTTCAAAGGACCCAAATATCCTAAGAAAACACATGAGAAGGAGGAACACAATCCATGCTCTTCCATGCCACTTTTACTTTCTGAAGTTAGTAGTCGTGGAGTCTAAATCTGCAAACAGATAAAACATATAGGCTCTCAGGAAACTGTTCTGTGAAAGATCTTGAAATCTTTCCTTTTCTCTTCCAGACATCAGCAATGGCTCTTCATACTGCAAGGGTGAACAATAGCTGAAGATTTAAGGCAGACCATAATCCTTCTTTGCATTACTGAGCAATATCACACAATAAAAAGAAAAGAAAAGAAAAAAAGAATTTATAAGAATATGTGACATTAGAATTTGTAATATCTGAAAATCTGAATATCTGAAATTCAGAATAAATTTGTGTTTGATGCCATAAATGCCCTGCTTTACTTCTTTTTATATTATTTCCATGTTCTATTGCCATAGCTAGATGGGGTTTAGTGAACCTTATTTTAATATTAATTTGTAAATGCTTTTAAGTGATCCTCTGAAGTCAGGAGCTTTTTAAATATAAAATAGTTCAAATGAAGCCACTACAGTTGAATCTGCATTCCAGATACAGCTTCCCAAAAAAAAAGGTGGCACTTGATATGTAACTGAGACTCAAAGTGCTGGTGCTCCTCCCATTTTTGATTAGGTGGACAGACCCAAAAAAAGAAGATAACTTATATTTTGGATTTTGAAATCTTCACTGTTATGTGCAAAATTATTTTAAGAATTCAACTGTTTGTGCCAATATACCCACTAAAAGTTCAAGTGAGGTAGATAGGTACTATTGTGGAACAACTTAATGAGTGCACAGGACTTTACATAGTCAGAAATTCTAGAGAAACATAAGCAATGGCCAAGGACCAGGGTGATTGTTTTTGTTGTTATTTTTGATTGCTTGTTAAAGTCAGCAACAAAATGACACTTTTCAGTTGTTCCCCAACTATTCATGAGAATATATTGTCTATAAATTCTCTTCTTTCAAATAACAAATCAGGGTATATTTTCTCTTGGAAAATATTTGAATTCTTATTTGCGTACTCCTAAGAAAGTGCCATTATTATCAGGACAACTTCTCCTTTCTCGGGGAACCAAAAAATCAGCTACTTGTACAGTCCTCACAAAAGCAGCTGTGACAGAAACCTGAAAGAAATGTAGGTAATGTGGGAAAGTGGGATGCATCAAAACAGAGAAATAGAATATTGAACAATGAAACAGCCTTGGTGTTTAACTCACCTTTATCATCATCATCATTATTATATTCAGGTCAGCAGGACTTATTACACGTTTTTGGTAATTAAATAGAGTTTTAAAAGAGAAAAGGACAATTCTTTTTTTAAGTTTCTACTCCCAGCAATGGCAATCAAGATGCTTTGAACACTCTAGGTACTTAGAAAGAAAAAGTTCAACAATTTTTCTTGAAATTGAAGTGATTGAATACCAGGAATATAAATACCTGAACGTCCTGTCACATGATGTAATCACGTAATTGCACATACATGATCTTGTTAGTGAGTTTCATTAAGGGCCAGGGTTTTCCTTCATATATGAATGTGTACGAGGTGTCTCATGTCTATGAGACTATGAGATATGTGTTAGAAGAAAAAAAATAACAGTTGACAAGTATAAATGAAATTGGTTCAGAGTGCTGTATTTTTATCCCATATTCAGGAGATAGATTGTATACTTTTAGCACAAATCAGCTGCCTGCATGTGTCCAATTATATGATACATATATGTAGGCTAGCAAATTAGAAACATTCAAGTGCATTAGTTACTATATGTTCATTTTTAAAGACATCTGACTATAAGGATTTATATAAGCTGAATAAAAATAATGATTAATTTTCCTGTCCTGAACAACAGAATGTTGGATCACTTATTTTTTGTGTGTAATTGTGTGCAGCCTAGTATGTTTCTTAAATGCAGATTTGTTGACACAAAGCATAGTTATATTTTTGAAAAAATACACATATTTTTATTACTGTTATTTCTTAACACAAGTCCTTTTAATTAGACATTATTGTGACACTGCCAAATAACACGGATCAACACTTAATTTTTCTCATTATGCGTTGGATATGACAGACAGACACATGATTAAGAACAGGTGTAGTTCCGTGACTAGGACTCATTAAAATTAAGAATTTGTACACAAATGTACAAGGGAAAATGGCCACTGAATGGTCTAAAACAAGAAATACCGCAACAGAATGACTTCTTGACCAAGATATTCTTCAGCAAAAATATAAAATCAAATGTTCGTACAAAACGATATGCACCTTGGATAAACTAAAATTGTACCTTGCCTAAATCTATGTGGTAGATAAGAAAACAACATATTGTATTGAAAACCTCCTTTGATACAGAATATGATTCCACTCAAACTACTTAAGTAGTTTGTAAAGACTCAGAAATGGATTAAATGTTTTACTTGATTTTTTTTTTTTTTTTTTGAAGGGGAGGGCATGTAAAAATTAAAATCTGAGGTGAACAATGATAGGAAAAAAAAATCAAAGATGTTAAATTCTAATCAAAATGAAACCCGCAAAAAATTAGGGACTTGATAAGACATTGGGCATTGCACAGTTAATCAGTCGTGAAAAGTTGTTCAAATGATGTATAAAAAAATAGAACTTTCTAACTTATTTTAGTCTCTCAGAGGTGCCCTATTTAGCATTGGAAAATGGTGAGGGTCTAAAAGCTGTAACTCTTGGATTCGTATTCTCTCTTTTTTTTTTAACTCTCCTCTTCTTTCTTTCTTTCTTTCTTTCTTTCTTTCTTTCTTCTTTCTTTCTTTCTTTCTTTCTTTCTTTCTTTCTTTCTTTCTTTCTTTCTTTCTTTCTTTCTTTCTTTCTTTCTTTCTTTCTTTCTCTCTTTCTTTCTCTCTTTCTCTCTTTCTTTCTCTCTTTCTCTCTTTCTTTCTCTCTTTCTCTCTTTCTTTCTCTCTTTTCTCTCTTTCTTTCTCTCTTTCTCTCTTTCTTTCTCTCTTTCTCTCTTCTTTCTTCTCTTTCTCTCTTTCTCTCTCTCTTCTTTCTTCTTCTTTCTTTCTCTTTCTTCTCTTTCTTCTTTCTTTCTTTCTCTTTCTTTCTTTCTTTCTTTCTTTTCTTTCTTTCTTTCTTTCTTTCTTTCTTTCTTTCTTTCTTTCTTTCTTTCTTCTTTCTTCTTTCTTTCTTTCTTTCTTTCTTTCTTTCTTTCAATCCCAAACTGAACAACCACTGAAAAAAAGACAGCCTTAGCCCCTGTTATGGCTGTCCATATTCATTCATATTCATGAAATGATCTTGGCAGTGGCATTTTCATAGTCTTATTACATACTAACAAGGTTTTGTTTTCATCAGCTCTTTTTGGCCTTTCCAATATGTGTCTAAATTCCACTAAAATTGCTTTCTTTCTTATCAACACACACACGCAAAAAAAAATGTAGTGAGGGAAGTGTTGTCTGTGTGTATGTGTTTTTAAGCTGATAAGCAGAGATATGGTGATTGTGACAAAAGTAGAAATACAAAAATAATGTTTCTAACATGTTTGAAAAAAATCCAACTCTTTTAAAGTAAGATATTAAAGATAAGATTTCATAGTGATGAAGAGCAGGAAATTATAGCACCTTTCTTAGAAATATGTTAATTTTTTCAATCATACTATGTTAAAGAAATTCTAGAGCTGATATTTGTATTTAAAATTGAGGAATAATTTATGCAAGTTAAATTTAACTAATTTGTTAGTAGTCTAAGAGATATGCCAATGCAGCAGATGATGAAGATTTTTTTTTCCAACAAAAGTCACAACTATGTTGCAAATGTTAATATCACACTAAAGATGACAAAATCTACAATTTCTAAGGTTGCTCGCGGCCATGAAATG